>NW_028152903.1:0-5000 GCF_951799395.1 Argentina silus | reverse complement strand
CTCTGGGGTCGGAGGCGCCATTGTGTGTTTGCTGCTTGTTTATGAGGAACAGTGATTCACCAGAGGTTTGGCAGCCTGATGGAGAGGGGGAGAGGAGAGAGGAGGAGAGGGGGGAGAGCGGGAGAGGGGGAGAGAGGGACAGGAGGAGAGGGGGAGAGGAGGAGAGGGGGAGGGGAGGAGAGGGGGAGGGGGGAGGTTTGGCTGGCTGAGGGAGAGGGGGGAGACGAGGAGAGGGGGAGAAAGAGAGGAGGGGAGGTTTGGCTGGCTCAGGAAGAGGGAGAGAGAAATATGAATGAATGAATGTACAATCACCCCCCTTCCTCCCCTCCCTCCCCCCTTCTCTCCTCTCCCATCTTCCTGGACCACCCCATCCCATCCTCGCCAGTGCAATTTGTGTGTGTGTGAGTGTGTGTGTGTTCAGGGCCAGGGGGAGGCAGGGAAGGCCAGGGCCTCATTCTTGTGGCCAGGCAGTGTGTATCCCCGCGGCTTCCCGACGTCTCAGTGGCGTCTCGGGGTGAGTTCCTCCAACTGCCCCCCCCCCCCCCCCCGCACCCCCCCCCCCCATCACCCTGGGCCTTCCAGCCCCTTCAGCCCCGCTTTCATCTTTGGAAGGCTGCTGTTGTTACACCTTTTAAGCGACACACTCCAAACCAACTTTAAAACACACTACAAACCAGCTTTAAAACACACTACAAACCAACTTTAAAACACACTACAAACCAACTTTAAAACACACTCCAAACCAACTTTAAAACACACTGCAAACCAATTTTAAAACACACTCCAAACCAACTTTAAAATGTGCTGAGAACTCTACATTATGAACTCTGTAAATACCTAGAATACCTTTTAAACTATTCAACTTTTTTTAACTCCGTTTTCCCTGTCTTATCTTTCTCATCTGTTTCGTCAAATAGAGATGATGCTGACTGTTGGGTTAGTAAGCTTAGGTTAATGTGCTTCTAGTACTAGACAGACCTAGACCTAGGTTGAATACCACTCCTCTTCCATCTGTTAACATGGGCACACCCAGAACACTCTGGCACACCAGTCCATCGCTCAACACGCCACGCCTGGCTCCAACCCGCTGATGCTGCATACGTTCAACACCATGAGCATTCCACTGGGTTTCCATGGTCACTGGAAGCTACAGTTACATAATTCTTATGTGAGGTTTCTCACTATGGTAACGGATCCTGTGCAGCAGGAGAAGTGGCCACTGCAGCCGGTGGCCCTCCCCTGCACCATCCCCCCCACCCCCCCCCCCCCCCCCCCCCCAGGAGATTCCCCCCCTGGACACCACACCCCGGCATCACACCTTCACACTGGTGTCATCCCTCTCTTTCTCTCTCTTCAACAACTTAGGGATAGAAATGACACTTACTGTTGGGTTACTTAGGTATGACTTAAGGTTACTGATAGTTACTGATGTTGGGTTTTTATGTGCATAGTTGTTTATCTGCACATTTGTGATGCACTTTGTAACACTGTTTTGAAAGGTGCTATATCAATAAAGTTTATTATTATTATTGAAGACTCTCACTCCGCTGAACGGAGTGAGAGTGGAGTTATCCAGCTAAGCAAGCACGGGAAGTTTCTACTGAAACTTCCTTTTCTAGTAGTAAATACAATTGTGAAGATGTTGCAGGCAGGTAGCTAGACGTCAGATGCAATAACCTGCAACACACACCATTAGAAAAGTCAGTCAACAACCTCTGAGTGTTTATAACAGTCCTCTGACAGCTTTATAAGCTCTTGTGAAGTGTTATGAAGTGAGTGTGTTTCTCTGAACAGAGACCTCAGCTGTGTGAGCGCCGGCTTGGAGCGTCGCAAAGGTTCACGTGGCAAACAAATAAAACAGCACATGGATTAGAGAAAGTTCAGAGGTTCACACACACACACACACACACACACACACACACACACACACACACACACACAGGGGTTCAGGGGTTCAGGCTATCAGTAAAGGGGGTAGAGTTGAGCTATTTGATTTCCTGCTGACTCCAGAGGAAAGCGGGTCTGCAGGAGAGACGGAGAGGCAGACAGGAGAGACGGAGAGGCAGACAGGAGAGACGGAGAAGCAGACAGGAGAGACGGAGAGGCAGACAGGAGAGACGGAGAAGCAGACAGGAGAGACGGAGAGGCAGACAGGAGAGACGGAGAGGCAGACAGGAGAGACGGAGAGGCAGACAGGAGAGACGGAGAGGCAGACAGGAGAGACGGAGAGGCAGACAGGAGAGACGGGAGAGACGGAGAGGCAGACAGGAGAGACGGAGAGGCAGACAGGAGAGACGGAGAGGCAGACAGGAGAGCAGCATCTTTCCTTCACACCTACACCTCCTCGTTCCCACGGTATTCTATTTGTTTACTAGCAGGCTCAGTGACAGAGCCAGCCCCTCCCCCAGCACACCCCCTAGGTAGACTAGAGGAGGCCTCACACACACGCATGCACGCACGCACGCGCACACACAAGCACGCACGCACGCACGCACACACAAGCACACACATGCACACACGCACACACACACACACGCATGCACGCACGCACGCACACACACAAGCACGCACGCACGCACGCACGCACGCACGCACACACACAAGCACACACATGCACACACGCACACACACATACGCACACACATGCACACACACACAGACACGCACACACACACATGCACACACACATGCACACACACACACACACACAAGCACACACATGCACACACACACACGCACGCACACACGCACACACACGCACACACACATACACACACAAGCACAAGCACATACACGCACACACACACACGCACACATACACACCCAAGTACAAGCACATGCACACACGCGCACGTACACCCACACACACACACACACACACACACACACACACACACACACACTTGGCCTTCCGCTTAAAGTCACAGGAAGCTGGAGAGGTGGACCTCAACTTAAGGCACGTTCTCAATGTCATAACATAACTGCCCCTGACGCCAGACCCATGGCTTCTCTCTTTCCCTTTGCTGTCTCATTCCCCTATTCCCTCCCTCCCTCCCTCCCTCCTTCCCAACCCCCCCTCCCTCCCACCTTCCCTCCCTCCCTCCTCTATCCCCCCCCCTCCCTCCCACCCTTCCCTCCCTCCCTCCCTCTCCCTCCCTCTCCCCCTCCCTCCCCCCCTCCCTGTCCTTTAATCGTTTCTCCAGTTTGTGTCGTTCTGCGTCACTGTCCGGGACGTGATACCAAAGAAGCAAACCTGACCCCTGCTGACTCCACACACACACACACACACACACACACACACACACACACACACACACACACACACACACACACACACACCGTCCACCCCCCCCCCTCCGACTCTTCCCGGACCCTGTCACCTCTCCCCCTCCCTCCCTCCCCTCTACCTCCCCCTGGCTCCCCCCTGACTCCCCCTCTCACAGGGTCCAGAGCAGGCTAGTTTACAGTGTTTGTGTGTTGTGGGATATCCGTGAACGGCTGGCTATTCTGGGCATGTGGAACACGGCATTAATGCTGGATCCTGCTACCCCCTGGCATGCCTGCTATTGCCCCCCGTGGAAGGGGTAGGGGCAGGGGCAGGGCGAGGGTAGGGGCAGGGCCAGGGTAGGGGCAGGGCCAAGGTAGGGGCAGGGTGGGGGTAGGGGCAGGGCCAGGGTAGGGGCAGGGTGGAGGCCAGGGTAGGGGCAGGGGCAGGGCGAGGGTAGGGGCAGGGTGGAGGCCAGGGTAGGGGCAGGGCCAAGGTAGGGGCAGGGTGGGGGTAGGGGCAGGGCCAGGGTAGGGGCAGGGGCAGGGTGGAGGCCAGGGTAGGGGCAGGGGCAGGGCGAGGGTAGGGGCAGGGTGGAGGCCAGGGTAGGGGCAGGGCCAAGGTAGGGGCAGGGTGGGGGTAGGGGCAGGGCGAAGGGTAGGGGCAGGGCCAGGGTAGGGGCAGGGTGGAGGCCAGGGTAGGGGCAGGGTGGAGGCCAGGGTAGGGGCAGGGCCAAGGTAGGGCCAGGGTGGGGGTAGGGGGCAGGGCGAAGGTAGGGGCAGGGCCAGGGTAGGGGCAGGGTGGGGGCAGGGCCAGGGTAGGGGCAGGGCCAGGGTAGGGGCAGGGTGGGGGTAGGTGCAGGGTGGGGGTAGGGGCAGGGCCAGGGTAAGGGCAGGGTGGGGGTAGGGGCGAGGGCCAGGGTAGGGGCAGGGTGGGGGTAGGGGCGAGGGCCAGGGTAGGGGCAGGGTCGTAAAAGCTTTCGGAGTGATACTTGCCTTAGCCTGGCCCCTGATACCTGCCTATGTTCATCACACAAACCTTCATATACACCTATACTAATACTGGGTAGGGCCTCCCTTTATTAGGAACACTATACTAATACTGGGTAGGACCTCCCTTTATTACAACACTATACTAATACTGGGTAATACTCCCTTTATTACAACACTATACTAATACTGGGTAGGGCCTCCCTTTATTAGGAACACTATACTAATACTGGGTAGAGCCTCCCTTTATTAGAACACTATATTAATACTGGGTAATACTCCCTTTATTAGAACACTATATTAATACTGGGTAATACTCCCTTTATTAGGAAGACTATACTAATACTGGGTAGGGCCTCCCTTTATTAGGAACACTATACTAATACTGGTAGGACCCTCCCTTTATTACAACACTATACTAATACTGGGTAATACTCCCTTTATTACAACACTATACTAATACTGGGTAGGGCCTCCCTTTATTAGGAACACTATACTAATACTGGGTAGGGCCTCCCTTTATTACAACACTATACTAATACTGGGTAATACTCCCTTTATTACAACACTATACTAATACTGGGTCGGGCCTCCCTTTATTAGAACACTATATTAATACTGGGTAATACTCCCTTTATTAGAACACTATATTAATACTGGGTAATACTCCCTTTATTAAGAAGACTATACTAATACTATATTAATACTGGGTAATACTCCCTTTATTAAGAAGACTATACTAATAA
>NW_028152904.1:35000-37500 GCF_951799395.1 Argentina silus | reverse complement strand
GTTTGGGTCGGGTCGAGCTCTGTCGGAAATTACAACTTTTTTCTAACATAATCATCTTGATAAAAGTGGAAAGATTTTAACGGCCGAATCCTGACTTGAGATCCGCAGACGTGACTCTGACTTCCAGGTAAATCAAGCGTTGCGGTCAACGAGAGATTTGTGCATTATTAGTTACATTATCATTTGTAACATAATTAGTTACATTATCATTTGTAACATTATTAGTTACATTATCATTTGTAACATTATTAGTTATGCACGCAGATCTCAAGTCAGGATTCGACCCTAATGCTGTAGATACTAGATGTGTCGATGGGAGAATATACTGAGAGAGATGGGGGGTGAAGAGCTCGCAATCAAAAATGACTGAAATTCGTTCTCCTCATTTAGTATTTTATCAGTCACAGAGTTCAGTGTTATACATCACATATTTTCGAATGTGGTTTCCAGTGCTTACTATATCAGCTGTCAGCTGGAAAGTAAAAAAAACACACCTTTCCTCAGCAGGAGGTCAGAGTATTTTCACAAAGTCATTTTCAATAGATTAAGTTTAAGTGCTCCATTTGATAATTACAGTCAATTTTCCTGGCCCGGTGAACACAATCACTCTCAAAACTAAGAGATTTCTGCCAGAGCAAATATGAAATAATATCTATAGAATCAATGGCACATTGAAGGGTAATATTGTTCCTGACATAAATTACACAACCGCTTTCGTTTCGTTGGATAGCGTCGAACTCATGTTCCGTAGCCAAAGAGAGGCCTCAGGAGTGGTAGTCCAGAGCCAACAGGGACCCTATAGGTAAACTGTGACTCCATCCCAAACCTAACCCCTAACCCCTCGCACCCTACCCCCTATGTACTTGGCAGTATAGGCTACCTGGCACAGGAAGCTATTGAAGGCCCTGCGTTTCCGGTGTTTTCCGAGCTGATAATCATTTAGCCATGGAGGGACTCCCCCCGTTGACATCACACCAGATAACCTTTAACAGATAACCTCTAAGTTAATCATCCACGGTCAGATGCACCACAAGGTAAGATGCAGTGTATAGCCATCAAACCGTACGATTCAATACACAAACAAAATGTTGAGGTTTGGAAACATAGACTTCCTAATCACTCAATACTAATTGGTGTAAAAGCCTTTCTGCTGTACAGTACATCAGAGAGTGTCTCCAGCCTCCCGGAAGGTTGTCCTCAGAGATGAACTTTTACCCTGAGCCCTCGTTTGAATAAATCATACTTTGAAATGAGACATTAAGAAATAATGAGGTGTTTCTCCCCCCCCTCTCCCCCCCCCCCCTCTCCCCCATCTCTCCCACCTCTCTCCCCCATCTCTCCCACCACTCTCCCCCATCTCTCCCACCTCTCTCTCCCATCTCTCCCCCATCTCTCTCCCATTTCTCCCACCTCTCTCCCACCTCTCTCCCCCCCTCGTCTCTTCTGAGGGGGACTTCAATAAATCCCCAAATCATCTCACTGAACGAACGGACTCCTCTCTCAGCGTTTCCACTCAAACAATGGCAATTACTCCCCCTTTGCTTTTCTTTCCATGTTGGAAGTAGCCCCTTTTTTTCCCTTTTTTTTCAATTCAAGGCCACCGTAGGTTCCAAGTAGTTTCAGCCATTAAAGACTCTCAGAGGTAATCGTTATTTAATTGTACTTCCATTGTCACATTACCGCAGTGAATCCGTACTTTGTTTCACATTTCAGGACAAGCTTAGCATACACACACACACACACACACACACACACACACACACACACACACACACACACACACACACACACACACACACACACAGTTCTAAGGCGTCTGTTCAGGCAAATCCCAGTCTAGCTCCACTAATTGGCTTCTGCTTTACCAATGAGTTAATTGCAGCAACGTTTGGGTTTCTGGATCTGAGGGCCTCTGTAGTGCTTCACCCCCTCTCAGCGCCTCCCCTGCATCCTCCCTCTCCAACTCACAAGTGTCAGAATAGGTTTCAGGAGATTTGAAAGCGTGATTTTCTCGCTCGAAAACAGGTTCCTGAAAAACCTTGAAGGACGACTGTTCCAACGCTGCAATTAGAGACTGTTTTTTACCTCAGAATGCCTGTGTGTGTGTGTGTGTGTGTGTGTGTGTGTGTGTGTGTGTGTGTATATGTGTGTGTGTGTGTGTATATGTGTGTGTGTGAGTGTGTGTGTGTGAGTGAGTGCGTGTGTGTGTGTGTGTGTGTGCGTGCTCTCGCCTGCTCTCGCCTGTGGGACATGGCAAGGCTGTGTGGTACAGTAACTGTGGTTCTGGACCGGGTACAGTAACAACATCTCAGCTCCATCACTGTCAGAAACAATCTGCCTGGACCAAACCAGCTGCCGCTCTACCCTTTAACACAGAGTCCCATCTATGTGTGTGCGTGCATGTGTGCGTGCGCGCGTGCGCGTGTGTATATTGTTGATACTGGATTTCCACTGATCCCATTTTTAGCACAATAATGAAGTCCTCGGAAATATGTCAAAG
>NW_028152904.1:20000-27500 GCF_951799395.1 Argentina silus | reverse complement strand
CACAGATCACAGACCAGCCCCGCTACAAACTGGTCCCATTATAGTGCTCCCAGCGTGGGGTGGAAGTGTCGGAGGAGGCCCCCGGGCCCGGGGCAGTGTGGATACGGAGGTCCGTCACACTGTTCTCCCCTCCCTAACGAGAGGGCAGGCCGGTCATTAAACGGTTAAATGGGAGCTAATGCGGGAAATAGGAGGCCATTAGGCCTTCCTTTGTTGTGGCTCCTCGGTGTGGCGAGAGCAGAGAGCAAGACTCTTCACAGAGCAAAGGTCTGATTAGTCCCCATGCTGGTTGGTGGTTGGAGGGGGTTGTTTATCTGGGCTACGTAGCTCTGCTGTTACTGGCTACAGGCTTCAGGCTACAGACTACAGGCTACAGGCTACAGGCTACAGGCTACAGGCTACAGGCTACAGACTAGAGGCTACAGGCTACAGGCTACAGGCTTCAGGCTACAGGCTACAGGCTTCAGGCTACAGGCTTCAGGCTACAGGCTACAGGCTTCAGGCTACAGGCTACAGGCTACAGGCTTCAGGCTACAGGCTACAGGCTACAGGCTACAGGCTACAGGCTTCAGGCTACAGGCTACAGGCTTCAGGCTTCAGGCTACAGGCTTCAGGCTTCAGGCTTCAGGCTTCAGGCTACAGGCTACAGGCTACAGGCTGCTGGTGAGGGCTGCTGGTGAGGGCTGCTGGTGAGGGCTGAGGTGGAAGTGTGCAGGACCCACAAAGGACATATGTATTGTGTAGGGGCTGATAAGAGATGTATTGTACCAAAATCCTGTAGAGCATAGGTGTCATATGTATGTAATTACATAGGTGTCATATGTATGTAATTACACAACATTTACATTACATTTACATTTATGGCATTTAGCAGACGCCTTTATCCAAAGTGACAGCAAATACATTTGTCTAAGTAAGTAAATCATCTATCCATCAGTCATCATAAGGAAAAGTAATCTATGCTCGGACCAGGGGCTATTGGCAGTCACAATGCTAGAAGAAAATGTATTTACTAGAGAGAAACTTGCACAGGGGGGTAGTGGGGATGAAGAGGTCTTTAGGAGGGTCAGCTGTGACCGAGTAGTGCGGCTGCTGCATCTACGTAGAGGCGGCGGTGCCAGGCGGTGCCAGAGTGATCGGGCAGGGGTTTGGGAGCTACCATTGCTTGCAAAGTACGGAGGGGCTGTTTGGCGAGCACCAGGGTCTTGAATCTGATGCGGGCTGCTACCGGGAGCCAGTGAAGGGTGCGAAGGAGGGGGATGACATGGGAGAATTTGGGGCGATTGAACACCAGATGGGCGGCAGATACACAAGAATCCTCGTAATTCGAGCGTTAGCGCAGGGGTATTACTGCAGTGCATGGTGAACAGGTAAAACGTGTCACTGCTGTTTACTTTATTGTTACTTTATCTGGGAATAAAGCACGACTTTGAACGGCTCTCGGCCAATCAGTACGCTGGTTCTGAACAAACTGTTCTAATGTGTCATTAATATTACTATTACTATTAGTACCACAGCTCTACTTTAACATACTGACGAGGGCCATAGGTTCAGCCAGATAAAGCAGTGTTTACACTTTGAGTTGAAGATTAACGCTCACATTACACACAAACTTTAATGAGCTAACTTTGGGCCATAGGCGATACACAAGGTTAGACACAGCCCGTCAGAAGATAAGAGAACTCAACACACACACACACACACTAGGGCAACACACTAGGTGAAACGGAACAGAGATGGGATCAGGAGACAGAGAAAGCCCTGCTCTGCCTCCAGTAGTGTTTATTCTCCAGCCCAAATCCCCCTCTGCTTAGCATTAGCATTTAGCGTTAGCGTTAGCTCTCCTCTCCCATGAGGTCCGGCTCATCCACTGCTTTATTACGAACCCCCTCAGCACCAGAGCACCCCGGTTCTCACAGCTCTTAATTGCCCTCGTCGGAGAAATCCAAAGATGTTTTGCTAGCCGTCAGTTGAGCAAACACACGGGGGCTATGTTTTTCCCATCCAGTCTGAACGGGGAATTGCACAATTTAACCACGTACTGTACGGTAATGCAAATTAGAAACTGAGCATCTGCGCTCAGTGTTAAATGATGAAACAACGGAAAAACACAAACAGCTTGACAGCTCAAGTGAAAAGGTCAGACTCTTGGGAAAGCCTGTTTGCTGTAATGAAATGTGTCCATTTGACATCAGTTCAATTCAGTCCCACAACATATTTCATGTAGTTATTATTATGACCGCAGGAGGCTTGGATAATGATGAATGTGAATATATACAGTATATAGCCTGCCCTGAACTCAATTAGACAAGTCTCTGTAAGTGAAGCCTGAGATTTAACTAGCAACAGACTGATCAAAAATATTTTTTTTATTTTTTAATGTGCCAGGCCAGTCATTAAAATCTGTGCATGAGAAACACACCATTCCTGAGATACTGTAGAGCCCTGAGATTCCGATCTGAGCAGAGGTCATTAGGGACCGAGAGAGAGGGAGAGAAAGAGAGGGAGGGATAGCAGGAGAGATGGAGAGAGGTAGAGAGAGAGAAGGGGTGAGAGAAATTGAGAAGGAGAGGAAGAGAGAGAGAGAGAGAAAGAGAGGGGTAAAGAGAGTCCTCGGGGAGCAGAAGTGCTACCGCTAATTGGCAGTGATAAAGGAATTAAATTAGCCTGATATAATCTCAGCAGTAGCCCCCTCCCCCCCTCCCTCTCCTCTCCCCTCTCCCCCATCTACCCCGTTTCTCCCAGAGGAACATAGCTTCAGGTTTCTCCCAGAGGAACGTAGCTCCACACCCACAAATCCAGCCTCCCCCCCATCCACCTCACACCTCCAAAAATCAACTCTCTCCCCTACGCTCTCCCTTCCATGGTTCCCTAATATGCTTGGCTTTTTAACAAGCCGTGGCAGTCACTTTGAGTTCGTTTTTTTTTTTTTTAAAGTACAAGAATAAGAATATTATTCACTTCTACAGTTCCTGGATAGCAAACTAGAAGTATGAACCTGAAAAGGGGATTGCGGGGGAAATTATTTGCTGAGTGAAGACGCCAAATATATATTATATATATATATATATATATATATATATATATATATATAATAACAACAATAACAACAATAACAAATATATTATATTATACAGTACCAGTCAAACGTTTGGACACACCTTGCCAAGAGTGTGCAAAGCTGTCATCAAAGCAAAAGGTGGCTACTTTGAAGAATCTAAAATATAAAACATATTCTGGTTTGTTTAACACTTTTTTGTTTACTACATAATTCCATATGTGTTCCTTCATAGTTTTGATGTTTTCAATATTAATCTACAATGTAGAAAATAATAAAAAATAAAGAAAAACCATTGAATGAGAAGGTGTGTCCAAACTTTTGACTGGTACTGTATATTCATTCACATTTTCCAGGCATGAGGCTGCGGCAACTTGAGAGCAAAACAAATATATACAGATACAGATACAGATATATAAATATATACAGATACAGATACAGATATATAAATATATACAGATACAGATACAGATATATAAATATATACAGATACAGATACAGATATATAAATATATACAGATACAGATACAGATATATAAATATATACAGATACAGATACAGATATATAAATATATACAGATACAGATACAGATATATAAATATATACAGATACAGATACAGATATATAAATATATACAGAGAGAATGGTTGATTTTTAAGAGGTGAATGAAGTGGATAAAAGCTGTTCTGACTGAGCGTCCTGTAGGTCTACTGTGAGCACGCACGGAACTGACCGAGCGCTGTTTAACAATAACAGCCGGTTGTTTTCAATTAAAAGCAGGGCTTTCTCAGTGGTACACTGTACATTGACTCAGATACAGGTGTTGGTCTTAATCCTCTTCCGCCCACCCTCTCCGTCGTAGGCCTCGGCACTAAATGTGCGTCCGATTAGGAGTGACTCTGTGATGTAGGAAAACTGATCTGCATTCAGATTTGTTTTTCTGGCCCCTTGTCTGCCCTGGTTAAGGTGATCAAAGAGCTTAATCCTAATGTTTTTTTCCTGCTTCGCTCTCTAATCTTTTATTTGTTTGTGTCATGCCGAGGTGATAGTTTAAAATCAGCCCCTTTTGCCGTTTTTTTTTTTTTTTTTTTTTTCATGCCACGGGGGTTGCTGAGGTCTGCCCGGTTCATTTATTCCCCATTTTAAAAAAGTTTAGATTTCCTTCAAACCATCAAAAGCATTCCGGAAACTTGTAAAATGATTCACATTCATCTCAATGGCTCAGGACCAAGTTGTTGTGGGTTTGTTTTTTGTTTTTTCCCGCCATTCCAAAATAACAGCTGGCTTTTTGCACAATATTACAAATGATTGACGCATCGTGGAAATATTGAAACAGTCTGGAGTGGGGAACAAAGGAATGGGAGGGAAGCGTGGCTGTTGCTGAAGCTTATTTAACAAGGACGTCTTAATGAAGCTGTTGCCTCCTAAACAGAGGCACAAGTATGCAATTTAGCTTTTAGATAGAAAGGCAAGGGGGTTTTGACTGAACTAGTGATTTCATATTCTATTTTACTGTTGCTGTTGCTGTTGCTGTTGCTGTTGTTGTTGTTGTTGTTGTTGTTGTTGTTGTTCACTAAATACTAGAAAAACAAGTTTTCCTTATGGCTCCGTAATGTCAGTTTTTTGGGGGGGGGTAGGATTCAGTAAGCTCCCTCATTTTATTTCAACAAATATTTTCATTTGTTGCATTCGGGGTGTTTATTTATTTATTTATTTATTTATTTGTGTTTATTGGTCAGCCAATTATTTGATATTTTCCGAAATATGTTTTAGATACTTTGAAATGCCTCTTTTAATCAGAAAATTATACACACCATTTGAAGTCGTCAGGGTTACTTAACATTTGCTTGATGCCATAATTGTATCCGAAGGGAACTTTTCCAAACGGTATTGTTGTAAGTATGATATCATCCATCAACCTCCCTTGAGATGTTTTCAATTAGTCCCCCTTTTTATGTGGGAATTCCCGGTCCTGCCACAGCAGTGTCTAGATCAACAAACACAAGACACAAAAACGAATATTGTTCCAACGTAAAAGGAAAAATAAACACTTGAACCATGGCTACGGCAACAGGATACAATTTAACTAATTGTTGTCGTGAAAAATAGATTTATTAGTTGATATTTAAGAGAGTATGACATTCATACACACAGGCATAGCTACAGTGTGAGCGTAAATATTTCCCTTCCCTCAGATCAGTCAGTGTGTCGTCCCTGACTCCCTGAGCAATGTCTGCTGTTATTATGGGATTTAAAAAAGTGAGTTGTTTTGGGAAAAACAGTCATTTCGCGAGATCGAGTTCAGAGCATGTGAACCACTGACACGGCGTCGGTGTGGTCCCGACCGACTGACACATACAGTATTGTGTACAGTATGTGTGTGTGTGTGTGTGTGTGTGTGTGTGTGTGCGTGCATGCGTGAATTCCTGTTTGTGTGTTTGTGTGTGTGTGTGTGTGTGTGTGTGTGTGTGTGTGTGTGTGTGTGTGTGCGTGTGTGTGTGTGTGTGTGTGTGCTGGCATCTCCTTGGCTACAAGGGCTGCTAAGAAGTCACTGTCATAAACAGCATAATGTGTTTTAATCATAGCCAGGGAAAGTGTCAACATTGAAGTGAATAATGTGGCGGTCTGCCAACCCCCTAAGAGGCTGCCAGAGGCGGATGGGAATCAAAATGACTGTTTGCAACTGCTACACTTTAACTATAATGTAGGCATTAGACCGTGGTGGAGAAAAATATCACATCACAGACAATATCATTAACCTCTTTGTAAGGGTTTTTAGGTTTGTGTGTGTGTTTGTGTGTGTGTGTGTGTGTGTGTGTGTGTGTGTGTAGTATGGTGTAGTATGCTTTCACATGTGTATGTTTATACAGTGACCTTCTCGGTGGGGAAGTGGTCAGAATGCTGTAGATCTGAAATGTGACCAAGTCTGAGGGATCTACTCTGTGTACGTCTCACATCTCCCTTCTCCTTCTTCCGTCCCCGCTGAGTGAAAGCCCTCCGAACCAAAACATGGCAGAGGTTGTGGACACCCAATATTTTTTCATTTTGTCTTCGGGGGCTTAAGGGTCTAATCTGATTACTTTCAGGGGCGCCCGTAGGATTAAAAGTAAACTGTCCGTGTATAGGCTCCCCAGTGTGTTTGTTTAAAACCCAGGGCAGAATAGCAGGACTCTCTCCAACCCCTGCTCAGAGGGGCTAGTGTTGGGTGTTGGCATTCCGTCTGGTGTGTGTGTGTGTGAGTGTGTGTGTGTGTGTGTGCGTGCGTGCGTGCATGCGTCTGTGTGTGTGTGCGTGCGTGCATGCATGTGTGTGTGTGTGCGTGTGTTCGGGTGGGCAGTGTAGGCGTGGACGACAGGGTGGCAGCCATCTCAGCTTGCTTGTGGAATGGAGGGCAAATCAGACACTGATAAAGGTCAGTCTGTGACCCCTAAACCTTACAATAGACAGACACACAGATCGTGTGTAATGAAATTCAGCATGGTGAAAGTAGTCTTGCCATGTGGGTGGTCAGATTCACATGTAGGTTTACTGTTTGGTATGTGGCACAATAATTGTTGTTTTATAGGCAACAAATAAGATACTTGAAATTCATTGCAGGGTTTTCTTTGCGGACGCTTTCCCCCTGAATTGTATGTGTTATTAGTATTAGTATAAGTATTTCATGAAAAAGCAAACATCTGAAAGTTAAAGTGCATTAGAGGCACATAATTGGTGAGTTTTAATATGGAAAACGGATACTGGGATGGCCAGCCAACAGTGCAATGACCAGTGCTTCATCCAGAACAAATTTGCCACTATGGGGCTGGCGGTCAAGAGGGGCTTATCGCAACTTGAGCCTCCAAATGATCTGGGTAATTAGGAAAAGGAGGCCGGGCTGTGGAGAGGGTCAGTAACAGAGGCTCAGAGCAGCTCTGTTAGACCAGCCAACATCTGCCAGTTTGGTTAAATATACACACACACATTTTGATACTTTTTAGATATACATACTTTTTTTTTGCGTTTCTCCGGATGTGCGGGAAACAGTAACTACTGATAATTGTTAATTTCCCAATATGTTTTTAAGACAGGCTTTTTTAAATTTCATTTTAATTTCAGTGGTTGTGGATTTTATTGTTCAAGTTCAGTGGGTCGTTTTTTGTGGTTTCTCAGGGATTTGAGGTCCACCGCGGAGCTTGACCAAGCTAACTCAGTTACACGTTTAAAGGTATCCGTTAACACGTTTTACTACACACCTGCGTCCCGTCAACTTGCTGTGCACTGAATTGGTAACCGAACCTGGCGTGTTAAAGCTAATTATGGCAATTAACATGACATTGAAGTGTTTGAAATGTAACATTCATTCATTCATCATGTGAAGGCTTTA
Organism: Argentina silus; assembly: GCF_951799395.1. Classification (NCBI taxonomy): domain Eukaryota; kingdom Metazoa; phylum Chordata; class Actinopteri; order Argentiniformes; family Argentinidae; genus Argentina; species Argentina silus. The sequence goes on along the minus strand of NW_028152904.1, from coordinate 20,078 downwards.
CTTTTTTTTGTTTTCATTTCTAGTAATGCGTCAAGATATGAACAATTCATTCACGCTAAACAAAACATGTAGCTATAG
>NW_028152904.1:0-15000 GCF_951799395.1 Argentina silus | reverse complement strand
TCAAATATCTTCCATAAGTGGTATGGGGAAAAGAGTGGAGCGGCAAAATCTATTCCTGTCATGGACAAAAATAAATTAAATGTGTTATGATCCTACTTAATAACAATCTAGACCTTGAAGTGCAATCCGTTCAAATAGATCCTCAAGGAAGATGGATTATCTTAAAAAATGCTAATTGACAATAAACAGATATGGCTCATAAATGTATACAGACCAAATAATGATTATTCAAACTTCTTCGAAAATATTTATTATAATTTATTGAGTGTCCATTATAGGAATAATCATATTATAATGTTACTTTAGATGACTACCGTACAACATTAAATACATCAATAGATCGTAAAGTTAATAAACTATAAATAAACTATATCACCCTCAGGCACTCAAAGAGATTAAAAAAATATTATGGACACTTTGGAACTGGTTAATATATGGAGACTTAAAAATCCTGACCTGGTAAGATATATTTAAGAGGACGCTCATTCAAGAGATTATTATTTCAATTTTTATTTATGGTGAAAATTGTTTTTCCTGAACCCTCAACACAGAAACTCAACCAAAATAAATGCATAAAAACTTCTTAACTAAATATTTTTCTAAAACCATGTTAAATTATCTGTGACATCTTCTGAAGGCCTAATTATAGAGGGCGAACTCCGGTTGGCAATTGACTCCTTTCAGATAGGGAAAACCCCAGGCCTTGTTGGTTTTCCAAAAGAGGTATACCAAATATTTTATAAGATCCACTATAAGCATCTTTTAATTATTCATATATAAATGGCAAACTGTCTGACACTCAAAAAAAGGAACTAATATCGCTCCTACTGAAGCAGGAACCAATAGGACAGTATAAAGACCCAGTCTTTTTAAAAAACTGGAGGCCCCTCACCCTCCAATGTTGCGATGCAAAATGGCAAAATGTATTGCTCTTAGAATCCAAAAGTTCTTACCAAACATTATTCACCACGATCAGACAGGATTCTAAGGATATTGGAGATAACATTCAACAATTACAAGAAATAGAAATAGAACACTACAAGAATGCAGGGAAACCAGGTATAGTCGTTATAGCAGATTTTGAGAAATCCTTCAATAAAGTATGTCTTTCTTAATTTATCAGAATTAATTTATAAATGCCTGGACTCTTTCAGCTTGGTAGAATCTCTCATAAGATGGGTAAAAGTAATATATATATATATATAATGTAATAAATAATGGTTACTTCTCTGAGAATATTGAATTGACAAGAAGGTTTTAAACAACGTTGATCCAACAGATCCAATGATAACATTAAAGGGTTAGAAATTCTTATGTATTATAATTAATTAACATTAATATTATTATTATTATAATTTATCATAATAATACTACTAATAATAATATTAATAATAATATTAATAATAATAATTAATTACATTTATGAAGTAATACATAAATAAAATAATGGGTATCAATGTACGTCATTGAATCTGAGCCCACATTCTTCATCCTTGAGGAGTTAAGGGGTCTTGACCTGGAAAATTTCTCCACTTGCTCTTGATTAAAACCAACTATGACGAGTGCACAATATTATGGATTGGGTCACCGAAAAATATCTTTAAATTACCATGTGGTCATCCGATTAAATGGGTCGATGGTGCAGTAGATGTGCTAGGTGCACATATCTCAGAAAATGTAAATGATCTGCCTACTTTTAATTTGGATAAAAAAACGTCCTTGAAACCGTGGTAATTTTCCATCTCCGGAAAATTACCCTGATTAATTCTCTAGTGATTTCGCAGTCTACATACTGTATCTATTCATGGCACTACCGACTGGTGAACCACTTTTCAAGTTTCGTGTTAAAAAAAATCAATTTATTTGGAATGGTAAGCCAGATAAAGTTAAACATGTGTATATCTCTATATCTATATCTATATCTATATCTATATATATTGAACAAACATGAGTTTGGAGGGCTAAAACTGTTATATATTAAGGCTTTAAACCTCTCTCTTAAACCTTAAAGCAGGTAACTACGAGAGACACATCTGATTTTTAAAGGGGGCCTGATTGCTTTTATTCATTATTAAAACTGCCCATTTCCAGTGGATTGATAATGGAGGACATTTTAAATTATCATCCTTTTTAAATGAAGTTGGCTACAATTCCAATGTCATCCTCCAGAAAAGACAGAACAAATATTACAGAAGATAATATGGCTAAACTCCAATGATAGAGAACATTTTCTTGGAAATTTTAAATCTTCTTCTATACGTATGAGAAGGGTATTGTTTTCTATTAATGACATTGTTAAAAATGAGGGTAAAATCATGTCACGCAAGCAACGAACGAAAACATGTATGGAAGCGTATGCTTAACCAACTCCTCACAGCTTTGCCTCAAAAATGGAAGAGAGGATTAATTATATAATTATAGATTAATATGTCTGCCACACATTAAAAACCATGAGTCACTTAAAATGATTAGTATAAATCAGACATTTTTATCAGTTTCACTTAAGGTCAAAAGGTTGGACAACTATGCCAAATAAAATTCAACATAGTTGGGTAGAGGGTTTTTTTGATGTCTCAATACCATGGCATGAGGTTTATGATCTGGTATATAAAACAATTGACACAGCGATCAGTGGCTACAAAAACAATGCTCAATATATGGGGCATTTAACAGCCTTGTTCAGATTCTGCCACAAGGAATCTGAATCAATAGATCACCTATTTTGGTACTGTCCATCAGTTGCTCCTTAGAGACAGGTTCAGGAATGGTTGTTAGGTGTGCAGACCTGCAAACTATATTGTTAGGGGCTCTGAAAAACCAAGCCCATTCATTAGGAAATATGATTACACTGGTTCAAGACCTTTGTAAAAACACAGGTTCAAGACCACTGTCAAAAAGAACTATGTATTGCAAAAGGAAATAGTAAATTGGCAACATACTGGGAAAGATGGCTTAACCTGTGGACATCTGAAGGTCGGAATTAAAATTAGATTTTTCAAATCAAATTCAGTAACTCATGATCATTAATTCATTCATTCATGTTGTGCTTTTGTGAACAGGGAATAAATAGCCACAGAATCAGAGATGGCATGACCACCACTATGGTATTAAGCTATCTAGGTCCCACATCAAAACTTTAGTCGAATTAGAGGAAGTTGGAAAAACAGAGCAATTCCCGACATTCCACGCCTGTCTCACCCTCATCTCGCTCTGTCAGCGGAGATGGGTCTGGGGGTTGAAGGGTGGGAGGGAGGTGGGGGGAGGGGGGGCACTGACACTGAGTTATTTGGCTTCATTTGGGGGATGGGGTCCGACAGGACAAGCAAAACAAACAGAGCCTAGGTGTGAAGTGATCCTCGGGCGCAGGTCAGATGAATGAGAGAGAGAGACAGAGAGAGAGAGAGGGAGGAGGGGGGGAAGAGCGGGTGAGGGAAGAGGGGAAGGAATCGGAGGGGTGGAGAGAACACACCTCTACACAGGTGTGCTCATCAGGGTAGAGAGTGGGGAAGAGAGAGGGGGGGTGGGGTGGGGGGGGGGGGGCAAAGAAAACGCCACACTTTACTAGCATGAGCCCCCCACCTCAGGAAAGAAAGGGTCAAAGAAAGAGAGGGAGAGAGAGAGAGAGAGAGAGAGAGAGAGAGAGAGAGAGAGAAGAAAGGCTGTTTTCACACCTTCTATAGCTAAAGGGAAAGATAACAGAAGCTGAAGCCCTGTGCAAACAGGCCCAGGGTGATACCTCAAACACACACACACACACACACACACACACACACACACACACACACACACACACACACACAAGCTCTGAGGGAAATATTAGCCGTTGGCTGACAGTTTAAGCCTGTGTTTTCCCACATTATTCATGAGGAAGTAAATAAATAAACTGATCAATCAGTTTGACAGAGAGGCTGTCTGAGAAACAGAGCATCTGTAGAATCAAACGCTCAGGAGTTGAAGACAGCTCATCGATCAATTTCAAGCAAAGGTTTTGAAATGTCCAAGACAAACGCAACTAAATCATCAGAGGGAGGCTTTAGTTGATGAATATCTATTGTTATATGTTAACCCATATAAGTTCACCTCTTGATTAGTTAAAGAAGGGCTGATATTGTCTTAATGTGAATATATACACTCATTGAGAACTTTATTAGGAACACTATACTAATACTGGGTAGGGCCTCCATTTGCTCTCAAAACAGCCTCAGTTCTTTGTGGCATTGATTCCACAAGATGTTGGAAACATTCCTTTGAGATTCTGGTCCATGATGACATGATTGCATCACGCAATTCCTGCAGATATTTCAGGTGCACTTTCAAGCTGTGAATCTCCCGTTCAACCACATCCCAAAGGTGTTCTATTGGATTCAGATCCGGTGACTGGGAAGGCCACTGAAGAACACTGAACTCATTGTCATGTTCATGAAACCAGTTTGAGAGGACTTTTGCTTTGTGACATGGTGCATTATCATGCTGGAAGTAGCCATTAGAAGATGGGTAAATTGTGGCCATGAAGGGATGCACATGGTCAGCAGCAATACTCAAATAGGCTGTGGCATTCAAGCAATTATTGATTGGTATTAATGGGCCCAAAGTGTGCCAAGAAAACATTCCCCGCACCATTACACCACCTCCACCGTGAGAAGTAGTATAGGTGTTCCTAATAAAGTGTTCAGTGAGTGTTTGTCTATTTGCAATGCTGTTGTGATGTTTTGCATTTTCACATACCTGCAAAACATGAATTTGCCATGAAGTTACAATCCCAAAAAAATACATAAAGAGACTATGTTTAACTAGACACATTTTTTACCTGATTGAACACATCCAACATGTTTAATTCATTCATTCATTCTCTGCATGCAAAACAATAAGTCATAATACATAAAAGTCTACGATGGAACGGAACTCTATCCCAAATATTCCATTCATCCATCCCATTTCTTGCGGTATTCCTGACTGACATTAACACCTCCCGTGGCTTTGGGCCCATTCTCCGTTCTCCTGTGGACCTGGAATGCAAACAAACATTCATCATGGGACAGTGTGTATCATTAACCCCTATACTCTGCCAGGGTCTCCACCCAGGGCTGTCTCACTGTGGGGGGACTTAACCCTTTCCTGTGGTTGAAACATCCCCCTCTCATGTGTACAAGACTTGATTCTTTCAGCATCCCATTATTTAACTCAGTCTCATGGGGGTTGTTGCTCATATGGGAGGAGATAGAAGCCTGTAGGTCCACTGATGCATTTTATCACAGCATTGAATTGACTTACTGGAAAGGATTTAGCTATAGATAGATAGATAGATAGACAGATAGATACATAGATACATAGATAGATAGATAGATAGATAGAGAGATAGATAGATAGATAGATAGATACATAGATACATAGATAGATAGATAGATAGACAGAGAGATAGATAGATAGATAGATAGATACATAGATACATAGATAGATAGATAGATAGATAGAGAGATAGATAGATAGATAGATAGATAGATAGACAAATAGACAGATAGAGAGATAGATAGATAGAGATAAATATAGATAAATAAATATTCTAAATATATTATTATGTGCATGTCAAGGAAATAATTAAACTGAATAATGATTCATTTTTATTTGACAAAATTCTAATATGTATTTACTGCTGCAGTGCAAGCCCTGCTCCCCACCCGACCTGTGTGTAGGACGTATTGCCCCACTATTGCAGGTCTACCAGTAATTTTTAATCCAGAATCTTTGCAATTATAATAACGCAAGAGAAATGAATAACCCAGCTGGTCCCCGGTGAATCTGGCCTTTTCCCCCCCTTGCCTTTTATTAAAAATGATTTGCTTTAGTTGGAGCAGTAATGAATTCCTCTGTTTCTCCGAGAGTCAAGTCAGAGGCCACCGAGGACTTCACCAGCGAGTGTAATTAGGGTCAACAAACTAGGCGGAATTTGCTAATGGATCTACTTCAGCAGCCTCGAGTCCTTAAGCCCCGACTTCAAATGAACATGCCACTCAAAAACCTCAATATGTGTTTGCAGTAAACCTACATTACAGGTGATCCTAGAGAAACTTGTCTTTTTCCGTTAACCCAAAAACTACATTCTTAGCCTGTTCTTGAAAGGCATGTCTTAAGTTAATGTTTGGGAAAGTACTGTAGATCAACCCTGAATTAAATAATTCCAAACCAGCTTGTCTGGAAGTGTGAAAAATGCATCAATGTGGACCTGAGGCGTCATATTGTACTGAACTCTACTGTACTGTGCTGTGCTGTAGTGAGCGTGCACATGCAGTACCGGTATGTGGGGCTCAGGGGAGTCTGGTGGAGGTAGAACACAGGACAGCCTCATTGTAATGCATGGAATGGAATGAGGAATGCTCTCTTTCCCTCCTTCATCCTCCTCTCCATGTCTTCTTGTGCATGTCTTCTTTCTCTCTTTCTGGGCTGGTCTTTACCTCTTGCTGTATGCTCGTAACTGCCTGGTCCTCCTGAACTCTTGCTGGTGATTGGCTTGACGGACCAACAGCGTTCTGTACAGCGGTCATGCTGTGATGTTGTATAGTACTGTGTGCTATGTAGGCTGTTTGTAGCTGAGATGTAAGACTACTGGATGTTATGGACGTGGTCTTAATGTCTGAGAATGTTGGAATGATAGCCTACGTACGTCTTAAATCTTCATACAGTATGGGATGTTTGTTTGTTTTTAGATTCAGAGTCTTGCTTGAATTCTTGATCAAGTTACAAGAGTTAGTCAGATATTATTAATCTTCTATCAAAGTTAGCTATCATAACCTTCATCGTCACACTCATTAACATATCATCATCATTAACACATTAAGCATCCTGAACAGATGTATTCATTCATCCCCCCCCCCCCCCCCTTTTCACTGAGTGAAAAGTGTTGAACTTTATTGACACAAACACATGCAATCTAGAATGTGTACTGGAACATGCAATAGAATGTTAGGATGTGTCACACATGGTAAATCACAGTGATGATGTCAGTGTTATTTCCTCAGTCTCCGTGCTGGGTCTCTAAGCAGCAGAGCCCCGGTGGACCCGGTCCTGGGCATGCATGCCACAGGGTAACTACAGCAGAGCCCCAGTGGACCCGGTCCTGGGCATGCATGCCACAGGGTAACTACAGCAGAGCCCCAGTGGACCCGGTCCTGGGCATGCATGCCACAGGGTAACTACAGCAGAGCCCCAGTGGACCCGGTCCTGGGCATGCATGCCACAGGGTAACTACAGCAGAGCCCCAGTGGACCCGGTCCTGGGCATGCATGCCACAGGGTAATTACAGCAGAGCCCCAGTGGACCCGGTCCTGGGCATGCATGCCACAGGGTGATTACAGCAGGTCCCCACACTAGGAAATTATAACTCATCACATATACAGGAGGGACTTCCTTTGCTATTTCACCCGTACTCTGTCAAACCCAGTGTTGCCTTACTCCCCTGCACCACAACGAATTTGTAAACAGATTCCATCATAATTTATAAAATCGTCAGTTTACCTAAGCAGTTTTGTTCAATTTAATCCCTGAAATTTGCCAGAGTTAGGGCCCCTAACGTGATTATAAGCAAACATTGTCCCAACATTATGCTGAGGTATTTGATTACATCAAAATAGACTTGCAATAAGGAATCTGTGGTAATTACCCAAAGGTGACAAATGATGTGAAGCATGATCCTGCTCTCCTGCCAGTTAAAACATTTTCACTAAACTATATTTGGAGCTTTACTGGCAATGAGTTCAGACATAAGTGTGTCACTGTATTACAAGAGTTCTCTCTCTCTCTCTCTCTCTCTCTCACACACACACACACACACACACACACACACACACACACACACACACACACATACACACACACACACACACACACACACACACACACGCACACACACACACACACACACACACACACACACACACACGCACGCACACCACATGCAGGGCTTTTCCTATATCAAACACCTTTATGGACCCTCATATGCTTACCTTGTAAAATTCTTTCAAGTTCGGGCCGTATCATAACTCAAGAGAATTCAATGAAACTCAAACTACCGAAACTAATTCCCGTTCGCTCCTCCAGCGGCGCGCTCGTACGCTAAAGTGACAGCAATTAAAGCCCTCCCTTTTATTTATTGTACTAGAAACCCTTCCCTGTGTGGCTTTTGGACAGAAATAAGCTCTGTAGGAGTACAGGAGCGTAGACGAGTACAGAGTACTGCTTTTATATGAGAAACACGATCCCCCCCCCCCTCACCCCCAAACGACACTCATTTCCATATAGGACCATAGGAGGTGGATGTGAGGGAAACTGAGAGCCAGACCTTTTCGATGAGAGACTGAACTGTGCCCAGTGGCTAGATTTACACGGCCTAGATTTACGACTTCACCCCTCATAGACTGGAGCGTAAACACTGAACGCGTTTCGATCGAGCGCCTCAGGGACTCACTTTGAAATATACGGGACATCTTGTTCGTATCTCCGACACTCTCTCCCTCACCGCTGAAGCTTAAGTCCCGGCGCTAGAGTGAAATAGTTGGCCCCCTGTCCAAGCACGGCAAGGCCCGCCGCGCTCAAAGCTGATCGGTCAGACCTGTGACCCTGTTGATGGTATACAGGTGGTTATGAGGTAAATCACACGCAGATGTAGGTGGAATGGTAGGTTGCCATGGTATCGCCATGGTGAGCAACAAGCCGGCTCTCTGGGTGGTCGGTGGAGATCTTCGGCTGGTCTGTGGCATAACAAACTCACCGCTGATCATAAAGTTTGATCAGCTGGCTGACCATGATACAAATTTATTCTCTTACGTGTACTCCAAATGTTTTATTAAGCTTTGTTTATCCAGGTTAGTCTGGGTAAGATTCTGGAATACCATCTGTTTCACTAAACATGAATCCTTAGCTGTCTTGATCTTTAAAAATAGTGAATAAAACATCTTACATTTTTTTTAGAAATGAAAACAAAAAGAGTACAATGAATAGAAGACATACACACTGTATATGAATGGATAGATAATCATTGGTCAGATAGTGTTCAAATGCAGGGGATGATATGCACAGAAGAGACGTAACCAGACCAAATAATGGACTCCTGCCCTGAAACCCTTTTGGTGATGATGTTTGGTAAAGACCATGACAGCTAGTCTGAAAATGAAATCCAAGCAACTCTACTGGTTCCCTTACTGTTCTATTCAACCTCCAACTTCAAGCAGTGTGTAATTACTTACAGTGGGCTAAACCATAAGGAACAAGTTTAATACACAGAGAAAAATTAGACTTTTTTAGACAGATTGTCTGTTTCAGTTAGAGCAACATGTTAAAGTTATGACTTTCTCCAGTAGACGTCTTTCATTGTCACTGTATGACTTTATTAACCGCAAATCACACATTCTGTTCGGGGGGTTTTGAAAATATAGTTTTTCAGACTTTCGTCTTTTGGATTTTTAGGGAGAGTTTGCTCTGTGGCTGGTTCCAATTAGGATGAGACACATGTATTGTGTTGCATATAGAACGCCAATTATTTTTGTGAGAAAATAACCTTCAGTCCTACATGAGAATCTCACTGAGGTCAAAGGTGTGACATTCCAATAGTTGCCAATTGATTATCTATAATCTATAAAATACAATAAAGCTTTTAAAAAAACCTACAGCTGCAGAAACACTCCCGGTATCAGACCAGCACGTAATTGAAAAGGGCTTGTGTTTAATCTAACTATCCTGTAACATTATTCACTAATTTTCTTCCCATATCCACACATTTTTGCAGACCAGTAGAACCTTAATTATAACAGCACACAGCCTTGGCTCCGGGTTGGACCTTCTCCAACAGCCAACAAATTATCCTTACTGGCACCGATCACACAGAAACCCAAATGGGGGAGCGGAGAGTTCAGACTTCAAACGCTGGAGCTTTATGGTAAACGATTGGCAGAGTTCAAATATTCTCACATTGTGCAACCTCGTCTCCTACGAAGCCGCGAAAACGCGGCAGACCCGACCGCCCGGCCCACCGCCTTTGAAATGCCTTCCACACACTCCCATTAACAGAGAACGTTTTTCACTATTTTATGTGCGCCTCCTTACGAAGGCCAAGACCTTCTTTTTTTTTTTTTTCATCAGGAACTCAATCTGAGCTACATCTGAGCTTCAGTGAAGGTCTATAGGAATGAGAGAGACATTTATGCAGCCCTCAGGACTGCACCTTGAGACTCACCAAGTCCAGTATTTTAACCGTGCTCTGTAAAAAAAAAAAAGAAAAAAAAGGCCCTAGGTTCCCCTGGCTCCTATAACAAATGGGCCTTGCTGCCCTCCTAGACTGCTCTTTAACTGCCTCATCATCAGTACTCTCTCACTTTCTCTCTCCTCCCTACGAACGAGGGAGGAGAAGGCCTTTCGTTAGCTAGACGCCATATCTCCCCTAGCCATCTGGAGTAGCCGTGAAGGGATAGCGAGCCACTTAAGCGCTAAGTGGACACCCACTTAAAGCTTAAACTCTCACCCGGGGTCCCAATGGGGCTGCAGCCAGCTAGACAGGAGGCCCCCTGGTTGGAGGAGAGAGAGAGAGGGGGGGAGAGAGAGAGAGGGGGAGAGAAGGAAAGACAGAGAGCGAAAGAGAGGGGGAGAGAGGATGAGATAAAGATAGGGAGAGAGAGACAGAGAGAGGAGGGAATAAAGAGAGTGAGAGATGAAGTTAGAGGCAGAGCGAAAGAGAGAGAGAGACAGAGAGAGAAAGAGAGAGACAGAAAGAGAGGGAGGGAGGGAGGGAGGGAGGGAGGGAGGGAGGGAGGGAGGGAGGGAGGGAAAGAGAGTGCTAGTGCGAAAGAGAGCAACCCACCTGCAGCCCATGTGTTGAACACCTTGATTTACTGGCAGGCCTTAAGCCCCAGTTATTGGGCAGACGCTCTTAAAACCATGGCTCTGCTCTCTGAAGCCCCGGCGTGGAGCCGCACTCTGCCCTGCTACCCCTCCAACTCCACTGACAAGCTCTTAAATTCACGTGCCCGAAGACGTGCTGGATTGGCTTCTACGCTGTTTATTGGCCGGTCTAAGCTCAGTCTAGGTAGGGTTGTTTTTGTGTCTCTTCTAGTCTAGCGACCCCCCCCACCTCCATCGTCTCTTTCTCTCTCTCTCTCTCTCTCTCTCTCTCTCTCTCCCTCTCACACTCCCTCTCTCCAGAGCCAGACAAAACGAGGCAATGAAAGCGATGACAGATTGGTCAGATAGAGAGCTAATCGTTACACACGCTTTAAAAGCGTCAGACTGATAAGGGAGGAGAGAGGGCCACCGGTTTCCCCCTCTCTGTCTCCTTGTCAGATTGAGATAAGAAGAACAGCAACAGCTGACTCACATTATACACACCGTAGAGCGAGAGAAAAGGAGGAGGACAGAGAAAGAGATAGAAAGAGAGAGAGAGAGAGAGAGAGAGAGAGAGATAGAAAGAGAGAGAGAGAGAGAGAGAGAGAGAGAGAGAGAGATAGAAAGAGAGAGAGAGAGAGAGAGAGAGAGAAAGAGAGAGAGAGAGAGAGAGAGAGAGATAGAAAGAGATAGAAAGAGAGAGAGAGATAGAAAGAGAGAGAGAGAGAGAGATACAAAGAGATAGAAAGAGAGAGAGAGAGAGAGAGAGAGGCCTTTGCAATGCAGTGTGACACCCTCATATCTTCATCTTGTTGCCAGTAAAGCTCCAAAAAGAGAGAGAAAGAGGCTCTGTTTGAACACCGCCCGTGGTGTACTGTACTTCGAATGCTAAGGCCTCCCACTAAAAACTGCATTCCTCAACATTCTTTGAACTGAAATATTGTTTTGACAAATCAAAGCAAGCAACAACAGGTCACGAAGCTCTCAAACTTCAACATCCCCTCATGTGCAGTGTAAAATATGCTTCACTCATCCATTGATATCAATAATGCAGAATAATGTTGTCCCGGTTTACGACGAAGAAACATTCTCACAGTATTACCACATGGAATGCACGCTGCGGTCACAAAACAAGAGTGTAACCGCTTAATACCCCATAATACCCCAAAGAACCTCAAGTTGCATAACTTGACGAGACCTTTGAAGATTTCCTGGTGACAAGTGACACAAGGCAGAGGTGCGGGGCGGGGTCTCTCAAGGTCTCACAAGCTCTGCCCTCGGGCCGAAACCCAATGTCATTGGTCAATATAGGATACAACCAATCAACAGCTCATATGGGATTCCCACAACACAACTCACGTATTTCTGACACTTTGGCAACAACAAGTGTGCAGAGCTTAGCGGCTTGTTGACGAGAGGAGACGCAGAGAGTTGAGAGAGGAGGCCGCTGGTTCTGATTAAAGTATGGGATATGCGTCATGCGTGACACATTGTTATTGTAACCAAGACGACCTATGCCTGGATGGATATCCACTAACATACACAAAAAAAGACAAAAGAGGAAGAAAACTATTATTCAACATTTATTCAAACCTGAGAAAGTGGTTTTAGATTGAAACGGATGAGGGGTTTGCGGTTAGTACATGTTAAGCAGTCCACAAGTGATTACATTCTTACAACATGTGTCTTGGATAGACCCCCCAGTTAGGGAGGAAATATGAACGCCATTTCGGGAACGCAATCAAAGCTATCATTAATGAGAAACAGCCAATCAGGATTATCTCTCTGACTTGATAACTTAGTAAACAGAACACACTCCACCCTTTCGGGTTAGGGTTAGGGTTGCACGCACACACACACACACACACACACACACACACACACACACACACACACACACACACACACACACACGTGCGCGCAGATACACACACACACACACTCATCATGGGCAGCGGAGACATTGTAATCCTAGATGATCCTGCCTTCATGGTTACGAAGCTTCAGCAGTGTCTTGGTAGGACTGTATCTTACAAAGAGTTAACGTAACCGAGGCGATGAATGACTGACAGGTGAAAAATCAGTGTTGTTGCAGCGATGGCACAAGTCAAGCTTGTCGTGTTGTGGACCCAAGTAAGTCCCGCCCCTCTTTCCTGCCAATCACGCTTCTACTGTCCCTCTGTTTCCCACGCTGTTGTTGCTACCACTGCTACTACTGTTGTTGTTGTTGTGTACCTGTACTCTCTGTATGTACTCTATGTGTCTCCCTACACGTGTGTGTGTGTGTGTGCGTGTGTGTGCGTGCGTGCGTGTGTGCGTGCGTGCGTGCGTGCGTGTGTATATATATGTGTGTGTGTGACCTCTCACCTCTTCTCTTCTGTTTCTCACACAGCATGTGATTGCCATCCCGTGGGCGCTGCTGGCAAAACCTGTAACCAAACCACAGGGCAGTGTCCCTGTAAAGACGGCGTGACCGGTATCACGTGCAACCGTTGTGCTAAAGGCTACCAGCAGAGCCGCTCGCCAATTGCCCCCTGCATAAGTACGTGGAACCAGCCTTTATACAGTACCTTGCCCGCTTGTTGCCTCACCAACCAACCAGTCCACCACCATAGCTAAACCCTCCGGTCGAGGTGACCGGCCTCAGCCGATTCCATTGCTATTACGTGTACTGTGTTAGCCTGGCCCCAGATCTGTTGGGCGCTCAAGCCACAACTCCGATGAGTTGATGAGTGTTGTTGTTGCCGCACAGCTCTGGGACGAGGCTACGAACAACATGCACCCTCACCGGGGGGGCAATTCAAGTGTGTTGCCGACTCGCACAGAAGTACACTCACTCACACACATGCTGCTCTACTCGAGCTTGAGAAACACGCTCACACCAGGAGAGGCTGGCGGAGGTAGGAATGGGAGGACGGGCTTATTGTTATGCGGACGGAATGAAATGAGGAATCAGGAATGGGATCATCAAACATGCGTGTTTGACACCGTACCATTCCTCGTTCCATTCCATCCGCATTACAATAAGCCCGTCCTCCCATTTCTACCCCCGCCAGCCTCCCCTAACTCACCCAGCAGAAGTGGATATCATATTCTTCATCTCTCTTCCATTGGTTTCCTCAGACAAGCGTTTAGTCACAGTATTTTGACCAGCAAATCAGAACGTTTAAATAAACACCCATTAAACCAAACCCCTGGGGTCTCGCTGGAGCCTCTTCTGCATGTTGACAGTCTCGTTCTCCATAAATCGACTGTGTCAAACTGAGGGACTAGCGCCTCAAGGCTCCCGGTGTCCCGTCGCCAATAACGGAAAAGAGCAGAGGAGAAGAGGCCCATCCTTGCCTAAAGACGCACAGCTCTGATGAACGGCCTCTGAGTAATTGCCAACGGTAACCGGTATCCCACAACAAAGACAGATTGACCCCCTCCGCCCCTTCAGTTCAAAACAATACATTTTAATTGGTGCATCGGTCAGTGTAATTATGTTGTGGGGATTAAACAAAGCTGTTATGAAAATTAATCGTTCTGGGGGATATTTCTGGCCAAGGCCCAGTGGGATAAATTAAACCTACAAACTACATCGGATATTGGATATCTTAGATTTTTCCCTGGGAAAGTGGCAGAGGTGTGAAACTTGGAGATGCAGAGGTTCCACTCGGTCAAAGAAAAATATTCAGTTCCCTGCGATAATTGCTAAAGTAATCTGTTTTCGTTTTAATAGCCCCCTCCCCAATAGCCCTCCCTTAAAATCAAGCCGATACCGATGCCTTGTGCCAAGTTTAACAGGAGGGCAGATTCATACAGCATCGTTCATACAGTCACATGGTTTACCTTCTTCCATAAAAGCCATAAATCCATACTAGTCAGTTGTGAGAAACAGGCAAAATAAATAAATAAATGAATTATGAGAAACAGGCTTGTTATTTGGATCTGGCACCCGTCGTGGAGTCCTGCTCCGACTATCAGGAGACTAGCAGGCCTGTTAGAAATGACACCGGGAAAGAGTCAGGCTTCACGTAGCGACCGCAGGGACTCTGGTGCCATTGTTTTGGCAACCATTGTTGTTCTGTGTTATGCCCGTGACATATGTTAGGATTCGTCATGGGAAACAAAAATACGTAATTACAACCATTCAGC
>NW_028152905.1:10000-50000 GCF_951799395.1 Argentina silus | reverse complement strand
CACACAGATCCGGCGAAACCTAATCAGTTGGGATTTGACAATCCCCCTGTAGGTATGCCTGGGATGGTAAGAAGATCTGTGCAGCAGAGCATGGGTGTCCGTCGGCTTAAAATAGACCCTCGTCCCAAGACCCACCCTCCCATCCTCACCATCCTCCACAAACACCTCAGTGTCCAGAAAATGTATTTTCTCTGGATGTAATTCATATTTAAATGTTATGGAAGGATGGTGTTCGTTGAGCGTTGACATAAAATTCCGAAAGTCTGGTTCCCCATGGGGCCAGACTCCAAAAATATCATCCAGATACCGCAGATACAGTGTTGGCAGTTTGTGGCATTTGGGGAAGACAGTTCGCTCAAATTCAGCCATATAAATGTTTGCATAGGCGGGAGCAAACTTCTTCCCCATCGCCGTACCATGAATCTGTAAATAATATTTATCATTAAATACAAAGTCATTTTTGGTTAAACCCAACTCCAACAACCTCAAGATAGCTGCATCCGGTCTATTTGGATCTGGGTGCCTTACCAAAATATTCTGAACAGCCTGGAGTCCTAGGTGAGTATCAATATTAGTGTACAGAGCATCTACATCTATAGAAAATAACATGGCGCCGTGTGGAAATTCTACGGTCTTAAGCTTGTCAACAAAGGCATATGTATCTTTGATATAACTATCATGAATTTGAGACAAGGGATTAAGAAAAGAGTCAATATATTCAGCAATCCTATATGATTCGCTCCCACAGTCAGACACAATAGGTCTTCCTGGGGGCAATTTATTAGGGATTGTCCACGTCACTGGATCTTTATGAATTTTTGGTAATAAATAAAGTTTTCTTGGACGTGGAGGATCCTCCCCATATAGGTAAACCTTCTGTTTTTTTGTTATTTTTTCTTTCTTACACAGATCGTCCAGGATTCCCCGGATTTGGACCTGCGTTTCCATCTGAATGGACTCCTTCAAAGGTAAGTAATGTTTTTTATTTTCAAGTTGTCTGTTTGCCTCTATTAGATATGATGTTTTATCTAAGATAACAATCTTTGACCCCTTGTCTGCCGGTTTAATTATTATATCTCTATTAGTTTTTAATTTTTCTAGGGCTTTTCTCTCCTCCTTAGAAAGGTTGCTGACTGGACGCACCCGGAAAGACAGTCTCCCGAAGCCCCCCACATCCCCCCCGACTAGGTCCCTAATGGGGTCTGATGTTAAATCCTCCCCAGGTTCCCAGCCGGAGGGTAAAGTGAAGGGCTCTCGGGGGCCGCCAGACTCGAAGCCAAAGTGGTCCAGCAGCTTCAACCTCCTGTGATACTGGTGTAGGTCTCTCCTAAGACCCTGCCTATTAGTCTCCAATGGAGTAGGTATGAACAGGAGGCCTCTTTCCAAGAGGGTCTCCTCTGCCTTCGATAAATTATATAAAATTGACAAGTTTAAAATATTGGATCCCATGGGGGTGAGAATTCTCGGTACCCCCCTGGTTAGTTTAATTGCTCCATCCAACCATCTAAAATCAAAGAGGCTGTTATGTTTGTCCAGTGTACTCTGTCCCTTTGCACTTTAAAATCACTGTCCTTCACACCCTTTAACACCCTATACCTCTCCCCGATGAACAAATTGACCCCACGT
Source organism: Argentina silus (assembly GCF_951799395.1). Taxonomy (NCBI): domain Eukaryota; kingdom Metazoa; phylum Chordata; class Actinopteri; order Argentiniformes; family Argentinidae; genus Argentina; species Argentina silus. The sequence goes on along the minus strand of NW_028152905.1, from coordinate 48,374 downwards.
GCCAACACCTGAACATCATGGTCTTGTTGCTCTGAGATCTGAATCAGTGGAATGAATATTTCTGCATAGGGAAATATTTTCTTGGCCTTTGTTACTAGAATACCAAATTGTTTGGCAATGGTATCTATACTGTTTAGCTTCAAACAGTTGTTCAGGCCCACCGAAAGGATCACCTTCTGCGTCTCTACACAGGGGGACAGCCTCCCGAGGATTCCCGTCAGGTGGAAAATGCGGGCCCCCGGGAAACTGTCAACCTGCACCAGTGGGCTGTTACACCGGGGAAGGTTGGCTAAATTGGAGTCCCCTATCACCAGCACAGGCCTCTCCACCGTCAATGACCACCCCCTCTTCCCCTCATCATTGGAGTGGTTCGGGTGTCTGGTGGGCCCCCGTGGGGAGGGCTGCATAGCGTCCTCAGATGCACCGAGCCCACCCGGTCTATCTCCTCTCTGGGTCACTCCTGTATCTACAGGACGGTGACCCATTCCTGACTCAGGTTGGGAGCTGGAACCAATGGACTCAGAGATGGCCACTGCCACATTGGATCTAAATTTGGCCCCCACCACAAGGGGCTGTCCATTTGCTCCCCGAGGGGAAGATTCCTCCTCAAAGCTCGAATCAGGCAGATCCAGATGGAAATTAGGATGAAAGTCCAGACCCTCCTCCGATGGTAAGGGGCTTTGAGCATGATGGATCTCTGCTGTGAGAGTCTGGACTCTCCCCCGGGTGTTAGGCCCCTCAAATGTTTCCACTCCCATAATGGAAACAGGGCAAGTGGCAGTGTTGGGGGTAAGGAGGGGGTGGGAGCTCGGCAGAAGGCGAAGGCCAGGGTTAGGGCGTAGGTCAGGGCTAGGTCCGGGGTTCGGTTTCGGACCAGGGTTATGGTCGGGGCCAAGGCCAGGGTAAGGGTTAGGGTTGAGGTTAGGGTTGAGGTTAGGGTTAAGGTTAAGGTTAGGGTTGGGGTCAGGGTTAGGGTCAAGGTTAGGGTCAGGATTAGGGTAAACATGGTTCCAAACATGTTGACCCTTCTTCCATGGATTAGGGTTAAGGTTAGGGCTAGGGTTAGGATCAGGGTTAAGGCCAGGGTTAAGGTTAGGGCTGGGGTTAAGGTTAGGGTTGGGGTTAGGGTTAGGGTTAAGGTTAGGGTTGGGGCCAGGGTTAGGGTTAAGGTTAGGGTTAGGGTTAGGGCTGGGGTTAAGGTTAGGGTTAGGGTTAAGGTTAGGGCTGGGGTTAAGGTTAGGGTTAGGGTTAGGGTTGGGGTTAAGGTTAGGGTTGGGGCCAGGGTCAGAGTTAAGGTTAGGGTTAAGGTTAAGGTTAGGGTTGGGGTCAGGCCCAGGAGTAGGGCAGAATGGCCCGGTGAGCAATCCCGGACCCCCAGTCCAAAAGGGAGGGCCAGGGCCTGGGCCCGAAGGGGTCGGAAGTGGAGGCCACTCCCTCAAATCCATAATCGACCCCGGCTCCCGTATAGGGGGCCCAGCCCCCCCCCCCACGAGCGATGTCAAGGCGACAATGGAGGTGCCAGTCAGCCTGTTCTTGTATCTGGCTCGGCCATAGGCGATGGCCTTCTCCAATGCCACCTGCTCAAATGGGGGAAGGGACTCGAGCCCCCCAGCCAACACTGCATCGTAATGATGTTTAAGGATGGAAAGATTCTGTTCCATCCACCGATCAGTGTTGGCCTTTACCCTCCCTGCGGTATCCGCATTAGGAGATGACGGCTTGATGAACGATGTTAATTTGTTCACCTGGCGCATCATCCCCACCGGAAAGGTCCCAGATCGCTCTGATCGTTCCACCACCTCAGCATGGTGGATGGCCTGCAGGAGTGTAAAATACCTCTTCTGCAGGCTGGGCACACCATGTCGAGCGGTGTCAGGCCCACCATTATTGTTTTTCTTTACCCCAGGTGGAATATTGGGAGAAACCCTTCTCTCACTCCCTCTCCCCCCTCTTCTCACCCAATTAGACGGTCTCATTCTCTGTTCCATGAACAGAGATTGAATCAACAATAAAGTGCAAAACAGGGACAGCTGGAATTAAGTGCCAGAGTAAGGCAAATAAAGTGCTTCTGTTAACATTTAAAAACAAGGAAATAAATAGGGGGAACACACAAAAAACTGACTGGATTTTCTTATAGTTTCCCCAATTTGCACAATTAAAAAATAAGATTAAAAACAGCACTCTGTCCAAAGGAGGAGGGTAAAATAAATGTATTCCCTCCCCTCTAGGCACCAAGCCAATGGGGGGCTGGTAACCACTGCAGGGGGGCCACTCAAAATAAACAAGTGCAAAATAAATTCAAATGGTGCAAAAACACAGCAAAATAAAAACCACACTGTGTAAAACAATGTGCAAAAACACAGCAAGATAAAAACCACACTGTGTAAAACAAACCAAAAGGGGGTAATTAAAAATTTACCCCTAAAGGAGTGAGCCCTCCCAATGCCCAGACTCCCCAATGTGCAAATTATGCTTTAATAAAGTGCTGCAATTGTGCAAATAAATTCAGGAAATACGGGGGGAAACCAGTAAATTTAAAACGTAAATAGGGATCATAAAAGATCCAGGATTAAAAACAGTCAGTAGAAAGATTTAAAAGGTTAAAAGATTAAAAGGTTGAAATGAGCTCCTGACGTTTCGACACCATGTGTCTTCTTCAGAGGATAAGACCAGAATGAAGGGAAAGACACACATATATAGGGAACAAAGGGGGTGGAGACAAAAAAAATGATCCCTATTGGGTAAGTGCCATGGGGTAGGGCGGAGCTACTAAAAATCGACCAAACGACTAATTGGCCACCTGGTTGTGGAACACCAAACAATTCCAATCAATTCCACAATTCCCAGGCCAACCTTATCACAAGTAAATATAAAAATATCCTACTAAAAATCGACTCCATAAAAAAACATTCTGCAAAACGGTCCCTCCATTATAAAATTTAACCTACCCTATAAGCGATTCCCCCAACTGGGTAGGCTTCTCTGGGATAGAGCTCCCAGAGAAAATATTATTTATATTAAAATGGAGGGCCAATGTTAAAAGTATTCAATAAAAACAGATAGGGTTTGTGGCACTGGCCGGTTAGGTGAGGGGAATCATAAAACGTCTGCCTAAGCAGGAATGCACTGGCACACAAACCTTCTGTTTACCTTAGTTGATTGGCGATTTCGCCGTTCAGCGATTTTCATGGAGCGAAAAATAAAAATAAAAACAGGTACGTTTTAGGTCCGGAAAATTGTAGGTTACTATATAATTTCATGTATTATCCCTAAGGAGAAATGGGACACAAAGGAAGGGAATGTACACCATATATATATATATAAAAAAGTAAATGTATAAAGCACTTTAAAAATTAAATTACATTTCACTTCATACATATCATATAAAAATAAAATATGGCTAATCATTCCCTCTCAATGTCGTTCACCATACTCCCAGGTAAGTATTTTATATTTTTTTATATTTTTATATTTCATTTAACCCATTAGGATAGACTGTATTTAATTTATTAATCCAAATTCTTTCTCTCCACAGTCTCCTTTTTCCGGACCAAGCCGTCCCTGCTTCCAGGCCTGTGATAAGGAGGTTCTCCCAGCCATGATCTCTAAAATGTAAGTAGATTGCGGTAGACTTTGTAGTTTGTCTTATACTGTACAAATGTTGTTTCAGCCGCATACGTAAACTATTTTTTGTCTGTCCAATATACCATTTGTTACAGGTTTTGCATTCAATGCCGTACACCAAATTGGACGAATCAAGCTGGAAGACCTCCCGCACTGCTGCACTCAGATGAGTATATTTATTTGTGATAAATGAATTTACTTTAAAATGCGACTGCAACGGATCCCGTCGCTCGGTCCCCAAAGATGCCTTCACCAACTGATCCTTCAGGTTTCTACCCCTCCTATAGGCTGCTATAATTCTAAAATCCCGGAGAGGGTCTATTTTGGTTTGTGCTATTTTAAAATTGGCTTTAACGATTTTATTTAATTCGAGGGCGGCCGGTGCATAAGTTGAAACAAAAGGGACCAGATGTTTATCGTCCCTCCCTTCTGCAGGTTTACTCCCCCCACTAAACATCTGCTGGACCTCCACTTGGATGCCGCGGAGGAACGTCCTGCTATAGCCCCTCGGTCTCAGGGCCTGGAAGAGGGTCTGGGTCGCCGAACGCACATCCACCTCCGCCACACAGATCCGGCGAAACCTAATCAGTTGGGATTTGACAATCCCCCTGTAGGTATGCCTGGGATGGTAAGAAGATCTGTGCAGCAGAGCATGGGTGTCCGTCGGCTTAAAATAGACCCTCGTCCCAAGACCCACCCTCCCATCCTCACCATCCTCCACAAACACCTCAGTGTCCAGAAAATGTATTTTCTCTGGATGTAATTCATATTTAAATGTTATGGAAGGATGGTGTTCGTTGAGCGTTGACATAAAATTCCGAAAGTCTGGTTCCCCATGGGGCCAGACTCCAAAAATATCATCCAGATACCGCAGATACAGTGTTGGCAGTTTGTGGCATTTGGGGAAGACAGTTCGCTCAAATTCAGCCATATAAATGTTTGCATAGGCGGGAGCAAACTTCTTCCCCATCGCCGTACCATGAATCTGTAAATAATATTTATCATTAAATACAAAGTCATTTTTGGTTAAACCCAACTCCAACAACCTCAAGATAGCTGCATCCGGTCTATTTGGATCTGGGTGCCTTACCAAAATATTCTGAACAGCCTGGAGTCCTAGGTGAGTATCAATATTAGTGTACAGAGCATCTACATCTATAGAAAATAACATGGCGCCGTGTGGAAATTCTACGGTCTTAAGCTTGTCAACAAAGGCATATGTATCTTTGATATAACTATCATGAATTTGAGACAAGGGATTAAGAAAAGAGTCAATATATTCAGCAATCCTATATGATTCGCTCCCACAGTCAGACACAATAGGTCTTCCTGGGGGCAATTTATTAGGGATTGTCCACGTCACTGGATCTTTATGAATTTTTGGTAATAAATAAAGTTTTCTTGGACGTGGAGGATCCTCCCCATATAGGTAAACCTTCTGTTTTTTTGTTATTTTTTCTTTCTTACACAGATCGTCCAGGATTCCCCGGATTTGGACCTGCGTTTCCATCTGAATGGACTCCTTCAAAGGTAAGTAATGTTTTTTATTTTCAAGTTGTCTGTTTGCCTCTATTAGATATGATGTTTTATCTAAGATAACAATCTTTGACCCCTTGTCTGCCGGTTTAATTATTATATCTCTATTAGTTTTTAATTTTTCTAGGGCTTTTCTCTCCTCCTTAGAAAGGTTGCTGACTGGACGCACCCGGAAAGACAGTCTCCCGAAGCCCCCCACATCCCCCCCGACTAGGTCCCTAATGGGGTCTGATGTTAAATCCTCCCCAGGTTCCCAGCCGGAGGGTAAAGTGAAGGGCTCTCGGGGGCCGCCAGACTCGAAGCCAAAGTGGTCCAGCAGCTTCAACCTCCTGTGATACTGGTGTAGGTCTCTCCTAAGACCCTGCCTATTAGTCTCCAATGGAGTAGGTATGAACAGGAGGCCTCTTTCCAAGAGGGTCTCCTCTGCCTTCGATAAATTATATAAAATTGACAAGTTTAAAATATTGGATCCCATGGGGGTGAGAATTCTCGGTACCCCCCTGGTTAGTTTAATTGCTCCATCCAACCATCTAAAATCAAAGAGGCTGTTATGTTTGTCCAGTGTACTCTGTCCCTTTGCACTTTAAAATCACTGTCCTTCACACCCTTTAACACCCTATACCTCTCCCCGATGAACAAATTGACCCCACGTGCCAACACCTGAACATCATGGTCTTGTTGCTCTGAGATCTGAATCAGTGGAATGAATATTTCTGCATAGGGAAATATTTTCTTGGCCTTTGTTACTAGAATACCAAATTGTTTGGCAATGGTATCTATACTGTTTAGCTTCAAACAGTTGTTCAGGCCCACCGAAAGGATCACCTTCTGCGTCTCTACACAGGGGGACAGCCTCCCGAGGATTCCCGTCAGGTGGAAAATGCGGGCCCCCGGGAAACTGTCAACCTGCACCAGTGGGCTGTTACACCGGGGAAGGTTGGCTAAATTGGAGTCCCCTATCACCAGCACAGGCCTCTCCACCGTCAATGACCACCCCCTCTTCCCCTCATCATTGGAGTGGTTCGGGTGTCTGGTGGGCCCCCGTGGGGAGGGCTGCATAGCGTCCTCAGATGCACCGAGCCCACCCGGTCTATCTCCTCTCTGGGTCACTCCTGTATCTACAGGACGGTGACCCATTCCTGACTCAGGTTGGGAGCTGGAACCAATGGACTCAGAGATGGCCACTGCCACATTGGATCTAAATTTGGCCCCCACCACAAGGGGCTGTCCATTTGCTCCCCGAGGGGAAGATTCCTCCTCAAAGCTCGAATCAGGCAGATCCAGATGGAAATTAGGATGAAAGTCCAGACCCTCCTCCGATGGTAAGGGGCTTTGAGCATGATGGATCTCTGCTGTGAGAGTCTGGACTCTCCCCCGGGTGTTAGGCCCCTCAAATGTTTCCACTCCCATAATGGAAACAGGGCAAGTGGCAGTGTTGGGGGTAAGGAGGGGGTGGGAGCTCGGCAGAAGGCGAAGGCCAGGGTTAGGGCGTAGGTCAGGGCTAGGTCCGGGGTTCGGTTTCGGACCAGGGTTATGGTCGGGGCCAAGGCCAGGGTAAGGGTTAGGGTTGAGGTTAGGGTTGAGGTTAGGGTTAAGGTTAAGGTTAGGGTTGGGGTCAGGGTTAGGGTCAAGGTTAGGGTCAGGATTAGGGTAAACATGGTTCCAAACATGTTGACCCTTCTTCCATGGATTAGGGTTAAGGTTAGGGCTAGGGTTAGGATCAGGGTTAAGGCCAGGGTTAAGGTTAGGGCTGGGGTTAAGGTTAGGGTTGGGGTTAGGGTTAGGGTTAAGGTTAGGGTTGGGGCCAGGGTTAGGGTTAAGGTTAGGGTTAGGGTTAGGGCTGGGGTTAAGGTTAGGGTTAGGGTTAAGGTTAGGGCTGGGGTTAAGGTTAGGGTTAGGGTTAGGGTTGGGGTTAAGGTTAGGGTTGGGGCCAGGGTCAGAGTTAAGGTTAGGGTTAAGGTTAAGGTTAGGGTTGGGGTCAGGCCCAGGAGTAGGGCAGAATGGCCCGGTGAGCAATCCCGGACCCCCAGTCCAAAAGGGAGGGCCAGGGCCTGGGCCCGAAGGGGTCGGAAGTGGAGGCCACTCCCTCAAATCCATAATCGACCCCGGCTCCCGTATAGGGGGCCCAGCCCCCCCCCCCACGAGCGATGTCAAGGCGACAATGGAGGTGCCAGTCAGCCTGTTCTTGTATCTGGCTCGGCCATAGGCGATGGCCTTCTCCAATGCCACCTGCTCAAATGGGGGAAGGGACTCGAGCCCCCCAGCCAACACTGCATCGTAATGATGTTTAAGGATGGAAAGATTCTGTTCCATCCACCGATCAGTGTTGGCCTTTACCCTCCCTGCGGTATCCGCATTAGGAGATGACGGCTTGATGAACGATGTTAATTTGTTCACCTGGCGCATCATCCCCACCGGAAAGGTCCCAGATCGCTCTGATCGTTCCACCACCTCAGCATGGTGGATGGCCTGCAGGAGTGTAAAATACCTCTTCTGCAGGCTGGGCACACCATGTCGAGCGGTGTCAGGCCCACCATTATTGTTTTTCTTTACCCCAGGTGGAATATTGGGAGAAACCCTTCTCTCACTCCCTCTCCCCCCTCTTCTCACCCAATTAGACGGTCTCATTCTCTGTTCCATGAACAGAGATTGAATCAACAATAAAGTGCAAAACAGGGACAGCTGGAATTAAGTGCCAGAGTAAGGCAAATAAAGTGCTTCTGTTAACATTTAAAAACAAGGAAATAAATAGGGGGAACACACAAAAAACTGACTGGATTTTCTTATAGTTTCCCCAATTTGCACAATTAAAAAATAAGATTAAAAACAGCACTCTGTCCAAAGGAGGAGGGTAAAATAAATGTATTCCCTCCCCTCTAGGCACCAAGCCAATGGGGGGCTGGTAACCACTGCAGGGGGGCCACTCAAAATAAACAAGTGCAAAATAAATTCAAATGGTGCAAAAACACAGCAAAATAAAAACCACACTGTGTAAAACAATGTGCAAAAACACAGCAAGATAAAAACCACACTGTGTAAAACAAACCAAAAGGGGGTAATTAAAAATTTACCCCTAAAGGAGTGAGCCCTCCCAATGCCCAGACTCCCCAATGTGCAAATTATGCTTTAATAAAGTGCTGCAATTGTGCAAATAAATTCAGGAAATACGGGGGGAAACCAGTAAATTTAAAACGTAAATAGGGATCATAAAAGATCCAGGATTAAAAACAGTCAGTAGAAAGATTTAAAAGGTTAAAAGATTAAAAGGTTGAAATGAGCTCCTGACGTTTCGACACCATGTGTCTTCTTCAGAGGATAAGACCAGAATGAAGGGAAAGACACACATATATAGGGAACAAAGGGGGTGGAGACAAAAAAAATGATCCCTATTGGGTAAGTGCCATGGGGTAGGGCGGAGCTACTAAAAATCGACCAAACGACTAATTGGCCACCTGGTTGTGGAACACCAAACAATTCCAATCAATTCCACAATTCCCAGGCCAACCTTATCACAAGTAAATATAAAAATATCCTACTAAAAATCGACTCCATAAAAAAACATTCTGCAAAACGGTCCCTCCATTATAAAATTTAACCTACCCTATAAGCGATTCCCCCAACTGGGTAGGCTTCTCTGGGATAGAGCTCCCAGAGAAAATATTATTTATATTAAAATGGAGGGCCAATGTTAAAAGTATTCAATAAAAACAGATAGGGTTTGTGGCACTGGCCGGTTAGGTGAGGGGAATCATAAAACGTCTGCCTAAGCAGGAATGCACTGGCACACAAACCTTCTGTTTACCTTAGTTGATTGGCGATTTCGCCGTTCAGCGATTTTCATGGAGCGAAAAATAAAAATAAAAACAGGTACGTTTTAGGTCCGGAAAATTGTAGGTTACTATATAATTTCATGTATTATCCCTAAGGAGAAATGGGACACAAAGGAAGGGAATGTACACCATATATATATATATAAAAAAGTAAATGTATAAAGCACTTTAAAAATTAAATTACATTTCACTTCATACATATCATATAAAAATAAAATATGGCTAATCATTCCCTCTCAATGTCGTTCACCATACTCCCAGGTAAGTATTTTATATTTTTTTATATTTTTATATTTCATTTAACCCATTAGGATAGACTGTATTTAATTTATTAATCCAAATTCTTTCTCTCCACAGTCTCCTTTTTCCGGACCAAGCCGTCCCTGCTTCCAGGCCTGTGATAAGGAGGTTCTCCCAGCCATGATCTCTAAAATGTAAGTAGATTGCGGTAGACTTTGTAGTTTGTCTTATACTGTACAAATGTTGTTTCAGCCGCATACGTAAACTATTTTTTGTCTGTCCAATATACCATTTGTTACAGGTTTTGCATTCAATGCCGTACACCAAATTGGACGAATCAAGCTGGAAGACCTCCCGCACTGCTGCACTCAGATGAGTATATTTATTTGTGATAAATGAATTTACTTTAAAATGCGACTGCAACGGATCCCGTCGCTCGGTCCCCAAAGATGCCTTCACCAACTGATCCTTCAGGTTTCTACCCCTCCTATAGGCTGCTATAATTCTAAAATCCCGGAGAGGGTCTATTTTGGTTTGTGCTATTTTAAAATTGGCTTTAACGATTTTATTTAATTCGAGGGCGGCCGGTGCATAAGTTGAAACAAAAGGGACCAGATGTTTATCGTCCCTCCCTTCTGCAGGTTTACTCCCCCCACTAAACATCTGCTGGACCTCCACTTGGATGCCGCGGAGGAACGTCCTGCTATAGCCCCTCGGTCTCAGGGCCTGGAAGAGGGTCTGGGTCGCCGAACGCACATCCACCTCCGCCACACAGATCCGGCGAAACCTAATCAGTTGGGATTTGACAATCCCCCTGTAGGTATGCCTGGGATGGTAAGAAGATCTGTGCAGCAGAGCATGGGTGTCCGTCGGCTTAAAATAGACCCTCGTCCCAAGACCCACCCTCCCATCCTCACCATCCTCCACAAACACCTCAGTGTCCAGAAAATGTATTTTCTCTGGATGTAATTCATATTTAAATGTTATGGAAGGATGGTGTTCGTTGAGCGTTGACATAAAATTCCGAAAGTCTGGTTCCCCATGGGGCCAGACTCCAAAAATATCATCCAGATACCGCAGATACAGTGTTGGCAGTTTGTGGCATTTGGGGAAGACAGTTCGCTCAAATTCAGCCATATAAATGTTTGCATAGGCGGGAGCAAACTTCTTCCCCATCGCCGTACCATGAATCTGTAAATAATATTTATCATTAAATACAAAGTCATTTTTGGTTAAACCCAACTCCAACAACCTCAAGATAGCTGCATCCGGTCTATTTGGATCTGGGTGCCTTACCAAAATATTCTGAACAGCCTGGAGTCCTAGGTGAGTATCAATATTAGTGTACAGAGCATCTACATCTATAGAAAATAACATGGCGCCGTGTGGAAATTCTACGGTCTTAAGCTTGTCAACAAAGGCATATGTATCTTTGATATAACTATCATGAATTTGAGACAAGGGATTAAGAAAAGAGTCAATATATTCAGCAATCCTATATGATTCGCTCCCACAGTCAGACACAATAGGTCTTCCTGGGGGCAATTTATTAGGGATTGTCCACGTCACTGGATCTTTATGAATTTTTGGTAATAAATAAAGTTTTCTTGGACGTGGAGGATCCTCCCCATATAGGTAAACCTTCTGTTTTTTTGTTATTTTTTCTTTCTTACACAGATCGTCCAGGATTCCCCGGATTTGGACCTGCGTTTCCATCTGAATGGACTCCTTCAAAGGTAAGTAATGTTTTTTATTTTCAAGTTGTCTGTTTGCCTCTATTAGATATGATGTTTTATCTAAGATAACAATCTTTGACCCCTTGTCTGCCGGTTTAATTATTATATCTCTATTAGTTTTTAATTTTTCTAGGGCTTTTCTCTCCTCCTTAGAAAGGTTGCTGACTGGACGCACCCGGAAAGACAGTCTCCCGAAGCCCCCCACATCCCCCCCGACTAGGTCCCTAATGGGGTCTGATGTTAAATCCTCCCCAGGTTCCCAGCCGGAGGGTAAAGTGAAGGGCTCTCGGGGGCCGCCAGACTCGAAGCCAAAGTGGTCCAGCAGCTTCAACCTCCTGTGATACTGGTGTAGGTCTCTCCTAAGACCCTGCCTATTAGTCTCCAATGGAGTAGGTATGAACAGGAGGCCTCTTTCCAAGAGGGTCTCCTCTGCCTTCGATAAATTATATAAAATTGACAAGTTTAAAATATTGGATCCCATGGGGGTGAGAATTCTCGGTACCCCCCTGGTTAGTTTAATTGCTCCATCCAACCATCTAAAATCAAAGAGGCTGTTATGTTTGTCCAGTGTACTCTGTCCCTTTGCACTTTAAAATCACTGTCCTTCACACCCTTTAACACCCTATACCTCTCCCCGATGAACAAATTGACCCCACGTGCCAACACCTGAACATCATGGTCTTGTTGCTCTGAGATCTGAATCAGTGGAATGAATATTTCTGCATAGGGAAATATTTTCTTGGCCTTTGTTACTAGAATACCAAATTGTTTGGCAATGGTATCTATACTGTTTAGCTTCAAACAGTTGTTCAGGCCCACCGAAAGGATCACCTTCTGCGTCTCTACACAGGGGGACAGCCTCCCGAGGATTCCCGTCAGGTGGAAAATGCGGGCCCCCGGGAAACTGTCAACCTGCACCAGTGGGCTGTTACACCGGGGAAGGTTGGCTAAATTGGAGTCCCCTATCACCAGCACAGGCCTCTCCACCGTCAATGACCACCCCCTCTTCCCCTCATCATTGGAGTGGTTCGGGTGTCTGGTGGGCCCCCGTGGGGAGGGCTGCATAGCGTCCTCAGATGCACCGAGCCCACCCGGTCTATCTCCTCTCTGGGTCACTCCTGTATCTACAGGACGGTGACCCATTCCTGACTCAGGTTGGGAGCTGGAACCAATGGACTCAGAGATGGCCACTGCCACATTGGATCTAAATTTGGCCCCCACCACAAGGGGCTGTCCATTTGCTCCCCGAGGGGAAGATTCCTCCTCAAAGCTCGAATCAGGCAGATCCAGATGGAAATTAGGATGAAAGTCCAGACCCTCCTCCGATGGTAAGGGGCTTTGAGCATGATGGATCTCTGCTGTGAGAGTCTGGACTCTCCCCCGGGTGTTAGGCCCCTCAAATGTTTCCACTCCCATAATGGAAACAGGGCAAGTGGCAGTGTTGGGGGTAAGGAGGGGGTGGGAGCTCGGCAGAAGGCGAAGGCCAGGGTTAGGGCGTAGGTCAGGGCTAGGTCCGGGGTTCGGTTTCGGACCAGGGTTATGGTCGGGGCCAAGGCCAGGGTAAGGGTTAGGGTTGAGGTTAGGGTTGAGGTTAGGGTTAAGGTTAAGGTTAGGGTTGGGGTCAGGGTTAGGGTCAAGGTTAGGGTCAGGATTAGGGTAAACATGGTTCCAAACATGTTGACCCTTCTTCCATGGATTAGGGTTAAGGTTAGGGCTAGGGTTAGGATCAGGGTTAAGGCCAGGGTTAAGGTTAGGGCTGGGGTTAAGGTTAGGGTTGGGGTTAGGGTTAGGGTTAAGGTTAGGGTTGGGGCCAGGGTTAGGGTTAAGGTTAGGGTTAGGGTTAGGGCTGGGGTTAAGGTTAGGGTTAGGGTTAAGGTTAGGGCTGGGGTTAAGGTTAGGGTTAGGGTTAGGGTTGGGGTTAAGGTTAGGGTTGGGGCCAGGGTCAGAGTTAAGGTTAGGGTTAAGGTTAAGGTTAGGGTTGGGGTCAGGCCCAGGAGTAGGGCAGAATGGCCCGGTGAGCAATCCCGGACCCCCAGTCCAAAAGGGAGGGCCAGGGCCTGGGCCCGAAGGGGTCGGAAGTGGAGGCCACTCCCTCAAATCCATAATCGACCCCGGCTCCCGTATAGGGGGCCCAGCCCCCCCCCCCACGAGCGATGTCAAGGCGACAATGGAGGTGCCAGTCAGCCTGTTCTTGTATCTGGCTCGGCCATAGGCGATGGCCTTCTCCAATGCCACCTGCTCAAATGGGGGAAGGGACTCGAGCCCCCCAGCCAACACTGCATCGTAATGATGTTTAAGGATGGAAAGATTCTGTTCCATCCACCGATCAGTGTTGGCCTTTACCCTCCCTGCGGTATCCGCATTAGGAGATGACGGCTTGATGAACGATGTTAATTTGTTCACCTGGCGCATCATCCCCACCGGAAAGGTCCCAGATCGCTCTGATCGTTCCACCACCTCAGCATGGTGGATGGCCTGCAGGAGTGTAAAATACCTCTTCTGCAGGCTGGGCACACCATGTCGAGCGGTGTCAGGCCCACCATTATTGTTTTTCTTTACCCCAGGTGGAATATTGGGAGAAACCCTTCTCTCACTCCCTCTCCCCCCTCTTCTCACCCAATTAGACGGTCTCATTCTCTGTTCCATGAACAGAGATTGAATCAACAATAAAGTGCAAAACAGGGACAGCTGGAATTAAGTGCCAGAGTAAGGCAAATAAAGTGCTTCTGTTAACATTTAAAAACAAGGAAATAAATAGGGGGAACACACAAAAAACTGACTGGATTTTCTTATAGTTTCCCCAATTTGCACAATTAAAAAATAAGATTAAAAACAGCACTCTGTCCAAAGGAGGAGGGTAAAATAAATGTATTCCCTCCCCTCTAGGCACCAAGCCAATGGGGGGCTGGTAACCACTGCAGGGGGGCCACTCAAAATAAACAAGTGCAAAATAAATTCAAATGGTGCAAAAACACAGCAAAATAAAAACCACACTGTGTAAAACAATGTGCAAAAACACAGCAAGATAAAAACCACACTGTGTAAAACAAACCAAAAGGGGGTAATTAAAAATTTACCCCTAAAGGAGTGAGCCCTCCCAATGCCCAGACTCCCCAATGTGCAAATTATGCTTTAATAAAGTGCTGCAATTGTGCAAATAAATTCAGGAAATACGGGGGGAAACCAGTAAATTTAAAACGTAAATAGGGATCATAAAAGATCCAGGATTAAAAACAGTCAGTAGAAAGATTTAAAAGGTTAAAAGATTAAAAGGTTGAAATGAGCTCCTGACGTTTCGACACCATGTGTCTTCTTCAGAGGATAAGACCAGAATGAAGGGAAAGACACACATATATAGGGAACAAAGGGGGTGGAGACAAAAAAAATGATCCCTATTGGGTAAGTGCCATGGGGTAGGGCGGAGCTACTAAAAATCGACCAAACGACTAATTGGCCACCTGGTTGTGGAACACCAAACAATTCCAATCAATTCCACAATTCCCAGGCCAACCTTATCACAAGTAAATATAAAAATATCCTACTAAAAATCGACTCCATAAAAAAACATTCTGCAAAACGGTCCCTCCATTATAAAATTTAACCTACCCTATAAGCGATTCCCCCAACTGGGTAGGCTTCTCTGGGATAGAGCTCCCAGAGAAAATATTATTTATATTAAAATGGAGGGCCAATGTTAAAAGTATTCAATAAAAACAGATAGGGTTTGTGGCACTGGCCGGTTAGGTGAGGGGAATCATAAAACGTCTGCCTAAGCAGGAATGCACTGGCACACAAACCTTCTGTTTACCTTAGTTGATTGGCGATTTCGCCGTTCAGCGATTTTCATGGAGCGAAAAATAAAAATAAAAACAGGTACGTTTTAGGTCCGGAAAATTGTAGGTTACTATATAATTTCATGTATTATCCCTAAGGAGAAATGGGACACAAAGGAAGGGAATGTACACCATATATATATATATAAAAAAGTAAATGTATAAAGCACTTTAAAAATTAAATTACATTTCACTTCATACATATCATATAAAAATAAAATATGGCTAATCATTCCCTCTCAATGTCGTTCACCATACTCCCAGGTAAGTATTTTATATTTTTTTATATTTTTATATTTCATTTAACCCATTAGGATAGACTGTATTTAATTTATTAATCCAAATTCTTTCTCTCCACAGTCTCCTTTTTCCGGACCAAGCCGTCCCTGCTTCCAGGCCTGTGATAAGGAGGTTCTCCCAGCCATGATCTCTAAAATGTAAGTAGATTGCGGTAGACTTTGTAGTTTGTCTTATACTGTACAAATGTTGTTTCAGCCGCATACGTAAACTATTTTTTGTCTGTCCAATATACCATTTGTTACAGGTTTTGCATTCAATGCCGTACACCAAATTGGACGAATCAAGCTGGAAGACCTCCCGCACTGCTGCACTCAGATGAGTATATTTATTTGTGATAAATGAATTTACTTTAAAATGCGACTGCAACGGATCCCGTCGCTCGGTCCCCAAAGATGCCTTCACCAACTGATCCTTCAGGTTTCTACCCCTCCTATAGGCTGCTATAATTCTAAAATCCCGGAGAGGGTCTATTTTGGTTTGTGCTATTTTAAAATTGGCTTTAACGATTTTATTTAATTCGAGGGCGGCCGGTGCATAAGTTGAAACAAAAGGGACCAGATGTTTATCGTCCCTCCCTTCTGCAGGTTTACTCCCCCCACTAAACATCTGCTGGACCTCCACTTGGATGCCGCGGAGGAACGTCCTGCTATAGCCCCTCGGTCTCAGGGCCTGGAAGAGGGTCTGGGTCGCCGAACGCACATCCACCTCCGCCACACAGATCCGGCGAAACCTAATCAGTTGGGATTTGACAATCCCCCTGTAGGTATGCCTGGGATGGTAAGAAGATCTGTGCAGCAGAGCATGGGTGTCCGTCGGCTTAAAATAGACCCTCGTCCCAAGACCCACCCTCCCATCCTCACCATCCTCCACAAACACCTCAGTGTCCAGAAAATGTATTTTCTCTGGATGTAATTCATATTTAAATGTTATGGAAGGATGGTGTTCGTTGAGCGTTGACATAAAATTCCGAAAGTCTGGTTCCCCATGGGGCCAGACTCCAAAAATATCATCCAGATACCGCAGATACAGTGTTGGCAGTTTGTGGCATTTGGGGAAGACAGTTCGCTCAAATTCAGCCATATAAATGTTTGCATAGGCGGGAGCAAACTTCTTCCCCATCGCCGTACCATGAATCTGTAAATAATATTTATCATTAAATACAAAGTCATTTTTGGTTAAACCCAACTCCAACAACCTCAAGATAGCTGCATCCGGTCTATTTGGATCTGGGTGCCTTACCAAAATATTCTGAACAGCCTGGAGTCCTAGGTGAGTATCAATATTAGTGTACAGAGCATCTACATCTATAGAAAATAACATGGCGCCGTGTGGAAATTCTACGGTCTTAAGCTTGTCAACAAAGGCATATGTATCTTTGATATAACTATCATGAATTTGAGACAAGGGATTAAGAAAAGAGTCAATATATTCAGCAATCCTATATGATTCGCTCCCACAGTCAGACACAATAGGTCTTCCTGGGGGCAATTTATTAGGGATTGTCCACGTCACTGGATCTTTATGAATTTTTGGTAATAAATAAAGTTTTCTTGGACGTGGAGGATCCTCCCCATATAGGTAAACCTTCTGTTTTTTTGTTATTTTTTCTTTCTTACACAGATCGTCCAGGATTCCCCGGATTTGGACCTGCGTTTCCATCTGAATGGACTCCTTCAAAGGTAAGTAATGTTTTTTATTTTCAAGTTGTCTGTTTGCCTCTATTAGATATGATGTTTTATCTAAGATAACAATCTTTGACCCCTTGTCTGCCGGTTTAATTATTATATCTCTATTAGTTTTTAATTTTTCTAGGGCTTTTCTCTCCTCCTTAGAAAGGTTGCTGACTGGACGCACCCGGAAAGACAGTCTCCCGAAGCCCCCCACATCCCCCCCGACTAGGTCCCTAATGGGGTCTGATGTTAAATCCTCCCCAGGTTCCCAGCCGGAGGGTAAAGTGAAGGGCTCTCGGGGGCCGCCAGACTCGAAGCCAAAGTGGTCCAGCAGCTTCAACCTCCTGTGATACTGGTGTAGGTCTCTCCTAAGACCCTGCCTATTAGTCTCCAATGGAGTAGGTATGAACAGGAGGCCTCTTTCCAAGAGGGTCTCCTCTGCCTTCGATAAATTATATAAAATTGACAAGTTTAAAATATTGGATCCCATGGGGGTGAGAATTCTCGGTACCCCCCTGGTTAGTTTAATTGCTCCATCCAACCATCTAAAATCAAAGAGGCTGTTATGTTTGTCCAGTGTACTCTGTCCCTTTGCACTTTAAAATCACTGTCCTTCACACCCTTTAACACCCTATACCTCTCCCCGATGAACAAATTGACCCCACGTGCCAACACCTGAACATCATGGTCTTGTTGCTCTGAGATCTGAATCAGTGGAATGAATATTTCTGCATAGGGAAATATTTTCTTGGCCTTTGTTACTAGAATACCAAATTGTTTGGCAATGGTATCTATACTGTTTAGCTTCAAACAGTTGTTCAGGCCCACCGAAAGGATCACCTTCTGCGTCTCTACACAGGGGGACAGCCTCCCGAGGATTCCCGTCAGGTGGAAAATGCGGGCCCCCGGGAAACTGTCAACCTGCACCAGTGGGCTGTTACACCGGGGAAGGTTGGCTAAATTGGAGTCCCCTATCACCAGCACAGGCCTCTCCACCGTCAATGACCACCCCCTCTTCCCCTCATCATTGGAGTGGTTCGGGTGTCTGGTGGGCCCCCGTGGGGAGGGCTGCATAGCGTCCTCAGATGCACCGAGCCCACCCGGTCTATCTCCTCTCTGGGTCACTCCTGTATCTACAGGACGGTGACCCATTCCTGACTCAGGTTGGGAGCTGGAACCAATGGACTCAGAGATGGCCACTGCCACATTGGATCTAAATTTGGCCCCCACCACAAGGGGCTGTCCATTTGCTCCCCGAGGGGAAGATTCCTCCTCAAAGCTCGAATCAGGCAGATCCAGATGGAAATTAGGATGAAAGTCCAGACCCTCCTCCGATGGTAAGGGGCTTTGAGCATGATGGATCTCTGCTGTGAGAGTCTGGACTCTCCCCCGGGTGTTAGGCCCCTCAAATGTTTCCACTCCCATAATGGAAACAGGGCAAGTGGCAGTGTTGGGGGTAAGGAGGGGGTGGGAGCTCGGCAGAAGGCGAAGGCCAGGGTTAGGGCGTAGGTCAGGGCTAGGTCCGGGGTTCGGTTTCGGACCAGGGTTATGGTCGGGGCCAAGGCCAGGGTAAGGGTTAGGGTTGAGGTTAGGGTTGAGGTTAGGGTTAAGGTTAAGGTTAGGGTTGGGGTCAGGGTTAGGGTCAAGGTTAGGGTCAGGATTAGGGTAAACATGGTTCCAAACATGTTGACCCTTCTTCCATGGATTAGGGTTAAGGTTAGGGCTAGGGTTAGGATCAGGGTTAAGGCCAGGGTTAAGGTTAGGGCTGGGGTTAAGGTTAGGGTTGGGGTTAGGGTTAGGGTTAAGGTTAGGGTTGGGGCCAGGGTTAGGGTTAAGGTTAGGGTTAGGGTTAGGGCTGGGGTTAAGGTTAGGGTTAGGGTTAAGGTTAGGGCTGGGGTTAAGGTTAGGGTTAGGGTTAGGGTTGGGGTTAAGGTTAGGGTTGGGGCCAGGGTCAGAGTTAAGGTTAGGGTTAAGGTTAAGGTTAGGGTTGGGGTCAGGCCCAGGAGTAGGGCAGAATGGCCCGGTGAGCAATCCCGGACCCCCAGTCCAAAAGGGAGGGCCAGGGCCTGGGCCCGAAGGGGTCGGAAGTGGAGGCCACTCCCTCAAATCCATAATCGACCCCGGCTCCCGTATAGGGGGCCCAGCCCCCCCCCCCACGAGCGATGTCAAGGCGACAATGGAGGTGCCAGTCAGCCTGTTCTTGTATCTGGCTCGGCCATAGGCGATGGCCTTCTCCAATGCCACCTGCTCAAATGGGGGAAGGGACTCGAGCCCCCCAGCCAACACTGCATCGTAATGATGTTTAAGGATGGAAAGATTCTGTTCCATCCACCGATCAGTGTTGGCCTTTACCCTCCCTGCGGTATCCGCATTAGGAGATGACGGCTTGATGAACGATGTTAATTTGTTCACCTGGCGCATCATCCCCACCGGAAAGGTCCCAGATCGCTCTGATCGTTCCACCACCTCAGCATGGTGGATGGCCTGCAGGAGTGTAAAATACCTCTTCTGCAGGCTGGGCACACCATGTCGAGCGGTGTCAGGCCCACCATTATTGTTTTTCTTTACCCCAGGTGGAATATTGGGAGAAACCCTTCTCTCACTCCCTCTCCCCCCTCTTCTCACCCAATTAGACGGTCTCATTCTCTGTTCCATGAACAGAGATTGAATCAACAATAAAGTGCAAAACAGGGACAGCTGGAATTAAGTGCCAGAGTAAGGCAAATAAAGTGCTTCTGTTAACATTTAAAAACAAGGAAATAAATAGGGGGAACACACAAAAAACTGACTGGATTTTCTTATAGTTTCCCCAATTTGCACAATTAAAAAATAAGATTAAAAACAGCACTCTGTCCAAAGGAGGAGGGTAAAATAAATGTATTCCCTCCCCTCTAGGCACCAAGCCAATGGGGGGCTGGTAACCACTGCAGGGGGGCCACTCAAAATAAACAAGTGCAAAATAAATTCAAATGGTGCAAAAACACAGCAAAATAAAAACCACACTGTGTAAAACAATGTGCAAAAACACAGCAAGATAAAAACCACACTGTGTAAAACAAACCAAAAGGGGGTAATTAAAAATTTACCCCTAAAGGAGTGAGCCCTCCCAATGCCCAGACTCCCCAATGTGCAAATTATGCTTTAATAAAGTGCTGCAATTGTGCAAATAAATTCAGGAAATACGGGGGGAAACCAGTAAATTTAAAACGTAAATAGGGATCATAAAAGATCCAGGATTAAAAACAGTCAGTAGAAAGATTTAAAAGGTTAAAAGATTAAAAGGTTGAAATGAGCTCCTGACGTTTCGACACCATGTGTCTTCTTCAGAGGATAAGACCAGAATGAAGGGAAAGACACACATATATAGGGAACAAAGGGGGTGGAGACAAAAAAAATGATCCCTATTGGGTAAGTGCCATGGGGTAGGGCGGAGCTACTAAAAATCGACCAAACGACTAATTGGCCACCTGGTTGTGGAACACCAAACAATTCCAATCAATTCCACAATTCCCAGGCCAACCTTATCACAAGTAAATATAAAAATATCCTACTAAAAATCGACTCCATAAAAAAACATTCTGCAAAACGGTCCCTCCATTATAAAATTTAACCTACCCTATAAGCGATTCCCCCAACTGGGTAGGCTTCTCTGGGATAGAGCTCCCAGAGAAAATATTATTTATATTAAAATGGAGGGCCAATGTTAAAAGTATTCAATAAAAACAGATAGGGTTTGTGGCACTGGCCGGTTAGGTGAGGGGAATCATAAAACGTCTGCCTAAGCAGGAATGCACTGGCACACAAACCTTCTGTTTACCTTAGTTGATTGGCGATTTCGCCGTTCAGCGATTTTCATGGAGCGAAAAATAAAAATAAAAACAGGTACGTTTTAGGTCCGGAAAATTGTAGGTTACTATATAATTTCATGTATTATCCCTAAGGAGAAATGGGACACAAAGGAAGGGAATGTACACCATATATATATATATAAAAAAGTAAATGTATAAAGCACTTTAAAAATTAAATTACATTTCACTTCATACATATCATATAAAAATAAAATATGGCTAATCATTCCCTCTCAATGTCGTTCACCATACTCCCAGGTAAGTATTTTATATTTTTTTATATTTTTATATTTCATTTAACCCATTAGGATAGACTGTATTTAATTTATTAATCCAAATTCTTTCTCTCCACAGTCTCCTTTTTCCGGACCAAGCCGTCCCTGCTTCCAGGCCTGTGATAAGGAGGTTCTCCCAGCCATGATCTCTAAAATGTAAGTAGATTGCGGTAGACTTTGTAGTTTGTCTTATACTGTACAAATGTTGTTTCAGCCGCATACGTAAACTATTTTTTGTCTGTCCAATATACCATTTGTTACAGGTTTTGCATTCAATGCCGTACACCAAATTGGACGAATCAAGCTGGAAGACCTCCCGCACTGCTGCACTCAGATGAGTATATTTATTTGTGATAAATGAATTTACTTTAAAATGCGACTGCAACGGATCCCGTCGCTCGGTCCCCAAAGATGCCTTCACCAACTGATCCTTCAGGTTTCTACCCCTCCTATAGGCTGCTATAATTCTAAAATCCCGGAGAGGGTCTATTTTGGTTTGTGCTATTTTAAAATTGGCTTTAACGATTTTATTTAATTCGAGGGCGGCCGGTGCATAAGTTGAAACAAAAGGGACCAGATGTTTATCGTCCCTCCCTTCTGCAGGTTTACTCCCCCCACTAAACATCTGCTGGACCTCCACTTGGATGCCGCGGAGGAACGTCCTGCTATAGCCCCTCGGTCTCAGGGCCTGGAAGAGGGTCTGGGTCGCCGAACGCACATCCACCTCCGCCACACAGATCCGGCGAAACCTAATCAGTTGGGATTTGACAATCCCCCTGTAGGTATGCCTGGGATGGTAAGAAGATCTGTGCAGCAGAGCATGGGTGTCCGTCGGCTTAAAATAGACCCTCGTCCCAAGACCCACCCTCCCATCCTCACCATCCTCCACAAACACCTCAGTGTCCAGAAAATGTATTTTCTCTGGATGTAATTCATATTTAAATGTTATGGAAGGATGGTGTTCGTTGAGCGTTGACATAAAATTCCGAAAGTCTGGTTCCCCATGGGGCCAGACTCCAAAAATATCATCCAGATACCGCAGATACAGTGTTGGCAGTTTGTGGCATTTGGGGAAGACAGTTCGCTCAAATTCAGCCATATAAATGTTTGCATAGGCGGGAGCAAACTTCTTCCCCATCGCCGTACCATGAATCTGTAAATAATATTTATCATTAAATACAAAGTCATTTTTGGTTAAACCCAACTCCAACAACCTCAAGATAGCTGCATCCGGTCTATTTGGATCTGGGTGCCTTACCAAAATATTCTGAACAGCCTGGAGTCCTAGGTGAGTATCAATATTAGTGTACAGAGCATCTACATCTATAGAAAATAACATGGCGCCGTGTGGAAATTCTACGGTCTTAAGCTTGTCAACAAAGGCATATGTATCTTTGATATAACTATCATGAATTTGAGACAAGGGATTAAGAAAAGAGTCAATATATTCAGCAATCCTATATGATTCGCTCCCACAGTCAGACACAATAGGTCTTCCTGGGGGCAATTTATTAGGGATTGTCCACGTCACTGGATCTTTATGAATTTTTGGTAATAAATAAAGTTTTCTTGGACGTGGAGGATCCTCCCCATATAGGTAAACCTTCTGTTTTTTTGTTATTTTTTCTTTCTTACACAGATCGTCCAGGATTCCCCGGATTTGGACCTGCGTTTCCATCTGAATGGACTCCTTCAAAGGTAAGTAATGTTTTTTATTTTCAAGTTGTCTGTTTGCCTCTATTAGATATGATGTTTTATCTAAGATAACAATCTTTGACCCCTTGTCTGCCGGTTTAATTATTATATCTCTATTAGTTTTTAATTTTTCTAGGGCTTTTCTCTCCTCCTTAGAAAGGTTGCTGACTGGACGCACCCGGAAAGACAGTCTCCCGAAGCCCCCCACATCCCCCCCGACTAGGTCCCTAATGGGGTCTGATGTTAAATCCTCCCCAGGTTCCCAGCCGGAGGGTAAAGTGAAGGGCTCTCGGGGGCCGCCAGACTCGAAGCCAAAGTGGTCCAGCAGCTTCAACCTCCTGTGATACTGGTGTAGGTCTCTCCTAAGACCCTGCCTATTAGTCTCCAATGGAGTAGGTATGAACAGGAGGCCTCTTTCCAAGAGGGTCTCCTCTGCCTTCGATAAATTATATAAAATTGACAAGTTTAAAATATTGGATCCCATGGGGGTGAGAATTCTCGGTACCCCCCTGGTTAGTTTAATTGCTCCATCCAACCATCTAAAATCAAAGAGGCTGTTATGTTTGTCCAGTGTACTCTGTCCCTTTGCACTTTAAAATCACTGTCCTTCACACCCTTTAACACCCTATACCTCTCCCCGATGAACAAATTGACCCCACGTGCCAACACCTGAACATCATGGTCTTGTTGCTCTGAGATCTGAATCAGTGGAATGAATATTTCTGCATAGGGAAATATTTTCTTGGCCTTTGTTACTAGAATACCAAATTGTTTGGCAATGGTATCTATACTGTTTAGCTTCAAACAGTTGTTCAGGCCCACCGAAAGGATCACCTTCTGCGTCTCTACACAGGGGGACAGCCTCCCGAGGATTCCCGTCAGGTGGAAAATGCGGGCCCCCGGGAAACTGTCAACCTGCACCAGTGGGCTGTTACACCGGGGAAGGTTGGCTAAATTGGAGTCCCCTATCACCAGCACAGGCCTCTCCACCGTCAATGACCACCCCCTCTTCCCCTCATCATTGGAGTGGTTCGGGTGTCTGGTGGGCCCCCGTGGGGAGGGCTGCATAGCGTCCTCAGATGCACCGAGCCCACCCGGTCTATCTCCTCTCTGGGTCACTCCTGTATCTACAGGACGGTGACCCATTCCTGACTCAGGTTGGGAGCTGGAACCAATGGACTCAGAGATGGCCACTGCCACATTGGATCTAAATTTGGCCCCCACCACAAGGGGCTGTCCATTTGCTCCCCGAGGGGAAGATTCCTCCTCAAAGCTCGAATCAGGCAGATCCAGATGGAAATTAGGATGAAAGTCCAGACCCTCCTCCGATGGTAAGGGGCTTTGAGCATGATGGATCTCTGCTGTGAGAGTCTGGACTCTCCCCCGGGTGTTAGGCCCCTCAAATGTTTCCACTCCCATAATGGAAACAGGGCAAGTGGCAGTGTTGGGGGTAAGGAGGGGGTGGGAGCTCGGCAGAAGGCGAAGGCCAGGGTTAGGGCGTAGGTCAGGGCTAGGTCCGGGGTTCGGTTTCGGACCAGGGTTATGGTCGGGGCCAAGGCCAGGGTAAGGGTTAGGGTTGAGGTTAGGGTTGAGGTTAGGGTTAAGGTTAAGGTTAGGGTTGGGGTCAGGGTTAGGGTCAAGGTTAGGGTCAGGATTAGGGTAAACATGGTTCCAAACATGTTGACCCTTCTTCCATGGATTAGGGTTAAGGTTAGGGCTAGGGTTAGGATCAGGGTTAAGGCCAGGGTTAAGGTTAGGGCTGGGGTTAAGGTTAGGGTTGGGGTTAGGGTTAGGGTTAAGGTTAGGGTTGGGGCCAGGGTTAGGGTTAAGGTTAGGGTTAGGGTTAGGGCTGGGGTTAAGGTTAGGGTTAGGGTTAAGGTTAGGGCTGGGGTTAAGGTTAGGGTTAGGGTTAGGGTTGGGGTTAAGGTTAGGGTTGGGGCCAGGGTCAGAGTTAAGGTTAGGGTTAAGGTTAAGGTTAGGGTTGGGGTCAGGCCCAGGAGTAGGGCAGAATGGCCCGGTGAGCAATCCCGGACCCCCAGTCCAAAAGGGAGGGCCAGGGCCTGGGCCCGAAGGGGTCGGAAGTGGAGGCCACTCCCTCAAATCCATAATCGACCCCGGCTCCCGTATAGGGGGCCCAGCCCCCCCCCCCACGAGCGATGTCAAGGCGACAATGGAGGTGCCAGTCAGCCTGTTCTTGTATCTGGCTCGGCCATAGGCGATGGCCTTCTCCAATGCCACCTGCTCAAATGGGGGAAGGGACTCGAGCCCCCCAGCCAACACTGCATCGTAATGATGTTTAAGGATGGAAAGATTCTGTTCCATCCACCGATCAGTGTTGGCCTTTACCCTCCCTGCGGTATCCGCATTAGGAGATGACGGCTTGATGAACGATGTTAATTTGTTCACCTGGCGCATCATCCCCACCGGAAAGGTCCCAGATCGCTCTGATCGTTCCACCACCTCAGCATGGTGGATGGCCTGCAGGAGTGTAAAATACCTCTTCTGCAGGCTGGGCACACCATGTCGAGCGGTGTCAGGCCCACCATTATTGTTTTTCTTTACCCCAGGTGGAATATTGGGAGAAACCCTTCTCTCACTCCCTCTCCCCCCTCTTCTCACCCAATTAGACGGTCTCATTCTCTGTTCCATGAACAGAGATTGAATCAACAATAAAGTGCAAAACAGGGACAGCTGGAATTAAGTGCCAGAGTAAGGCAAATAAAGTGCTTCTGTTAACATTTAAAAACAAGGAAATAAATAGGGGGAACACACAAAAAACTGACTGGATTTTCTTATAGTTTCCCCAATTTGCACAATTAAAAAATAAGATTAAAAACAGCACTCTGTCCAAAGGAGGAGGGTAAAATAAATGTATTCCCTCCCCTCTAGGCACCAAGCCAATGGGGGGCTGGTAACCACTGCAGGGGGGCCACTCAAAATAAACAAGTGCAAAATAAATTCAAATGGTGCAAAAACACAGCAAAATAAAAACCACACTGTGTAAAACAATGTGCAAAAACACAGCAAGATAAAAACCACACTGTGTAAAACAAACCAAAAGGGGGTAATTAAAAATTTACCCCTAAAGGAGTGAGCCCTCCCAATGCCCAGACTCCCCAATGTGCAAATTATGCTTTAATAAAGTGCTGCAATTGTGCAAATAAATTCAGGAAATACGGGGGGAAACCAGTAAATTTAAAACGTAAATAGGGATCATAAAAGATCCAGGATTAAAAACAGTCAGTAGAAAGATTTAAAAGGTTAAAAGATTAAAAGGTTGAAATGAGCTCCTGACGTTTCGACACCATGTGTCTTCTTCAGAGGATAAGACCAGAATGAAGGGAAAGACACACATATATAGGGAACAAAGGGGGTGGAGACAAAAAAAATGATCCCTATTGGGTAAGTGCCATGGGGTAGGGCGGAGCTACTAAAAATCGACCAAACGACTAATTGGCCACCTGGTTGTGGAACACCAAACAATTCCAATCAATTCCACAATTCCCAGGCCAACCTTATCACAAGTAAATATAAAAATATCCTACTAAAAATCGACTCCATAAAAAAACATTCTGCAAAACGGTCCCTCCATTATAAAATTTAACCTACCCTATAAGCGATTCCCCCAACTGGGTAGGCTTCTCTGGGATAGAGCTCCCAGAGAAAATATTATTTATATTAAAATGGAGGGCCAATGTTAAAAGTATTCAATAAAAACAGATAGGGTTTGTGGCACTGGCCGGTTAGGTGAGGGGAATCATAAAACGTCTGCCTAAGCAGGAATGCACTGGCACACAAACCTTCTGTTTACCTTAGTTGATTGGCGATTTCGCCGTTCAGCGATTTTCATGGAGCGAAAAATAAAAATAAAAACAGGTACGTTTTAGGTCCGGAAAATTGTAGGTTACTATATAATTTCATGTATTATCCCTAAGGAGAAATGGGACACAAAGGAAGGGAATGTACACCATATATATATATATAAAAAAGTAAATGTATAAAGCACTTTAAAAATTAAATTACATTTCACTTCATACATATCATATAAAAATAAAATATGGCTAATCATTCCCTCTCAATGTCGTTCACCATACTCCCAGGTAAGTATTTTATATTTTTTTATATTTTTATATTTCATTTAACCCATTAGGATAGACTGTATTTAATTTATTAATCCAAATTCTTTCTCTCCACAGTCTCCTTTTTCCGGACCAAGCCGTCCCTGCTTCCAGGCCTGTGATAAGGAGGTTCTCCCAGCCATGATCTCTAAAATGTAAGTAGATTGCGGTAGACTTTGTAGTTTGTCTTATACTGTACAAATGTTGTTTCAGCCGCATACGTAAACTATTTTTTGTCTGTCCAATATACCATTTGTTACAGGTTTTGCATTCAATGCCGTACACCAAATTGGACGAATCAAGCTGGAAGACCTCCCGCACTGCTGCACTCAGATGAGTATATTTATTTGTGATAAATGAATTTACTTTAAAATGCGACTGCAACGGATCCCGTCGCTCGGTCCCCAAAGATGCCTTCACCAACTGATCCTTCAGGTTTCTACCCCTCCTATAGGCTGCTATAATTCTAAAATCCCGGAGAGGGTCTATTTTGGTTTGTGCTATTTTAAAATTGGCTTTAACGATTTTATTTAATTCGAGGGCGGCCGGTGCATAAGTTGAAACAAAAGGGACCAGATGTTTATCGTCCCTCCCTTCTGCAGGTTTACTCCCCCCACTAAACATCTGCTGGACCTCCACTTGGATGCCGCGGAGGAACGTCCTGCTATAGCCCCTCGGTCTCAGGGCCTGGAAGAGGGTCTGGGTCGCCGAACGCACATCCACCTCCGCCACACAGATCCGGCGAAACCTAATCAGTTGGGATTTGACAATCCCCCTGTAGGTATGCCTGGGATGGTAAGAAGATCTGTGCAGCAGAGCATGGGTGTCCGTCGGCTTAAAATAGACCCTCGTCCCAAGACCCACCCTCCCATCCTCACCATCCTCCACAAACACCTCAGTGTCCAGAAAATGTATTTTCTCTGGATGTAATTCATATTTAAATGTTATGGAAGGATGGTGTTCGTTGAGCGTTGACATAAAATTCCGAAAGTCTGGTTCCCCATGGGGCCAGACTCCAAAAATATCATCCAGATACCGCAGATACAGTGTTGGCAGTTTGTGGCATTTGGGGAAGACAGTTCGCTCAAATTCAGCCATATAAATGTTTGCATAGGCGGGAGCAAACTTCTTCCCCATCGCCGTACCATGAATCTGTAAATAATATTTATCATTAAATACAAAGTCATTTTTGGTTAAACCCAACTCCAACAACCTCAAGATAGCTGCATCCGGTCTATTTGGATCTGGGTGCCTTACCAAAATATTCTGAACAGCCTGGAGTCCTAGGTGAGTATCAATATTAGTGTACAGAGCATCTACATCTATAGAAAATAACATGGCGCCGTGTGGAAATTCTACGGTCTTAAGCTTGTCAACAAAGGCATATGTATCTTTGATATAACTATCATGAATTTGAGACAAGGGATTAAGAAAAGAGTCAATATATTCAGCAATCCTATATGATTCGCTCCCACAGTCAGACACAATAGGTCTTCCTGGGGGCAATTTATTAGGGATTGTCCACGTCACTGGATCTTTATGAATTTTTGGTAATAAATAAAGTTTTCTTGGACGTGGAGGATCCTCCCCATATAGGTAAACCTTCTGTTTTTTTGTTATTTTTTCTTTCTTACACAGATCGTCCAGGATTCCCCGGATTTGGACCTGCGTTTCCATCTGAATGGACTCCTTCAAAGGTAAGTAATGTTTTTTATTTTCAAGTTGTCTGTTTGCCTCTATTAGATATGATGTTTTATCTAAGATAACAATCTTTGACCCCTTGTCTGCCGGTTTAATTATTATATCTCTAT
Source organism: Argentina silus (assembly GCF_951799395.1). Classification (NCBI taxonomy): domain Eukaryota; kingdom Metazoa; phylum Chordata; class Actinopteri; order Argentiniformes; family Argentinidae; genus Argentina; species Argentina silus. The sequence goes on along the minus strand of NW_028152905.1, from coordinate 19,858 downwards.
TAGTTTTTAATTTTTCTAGGGCTTTTCTCTCCTCCTTAGAAAGGTTGCTGACTGGACGCACCCGGAAAGACAGTCTCCCGAAGCCCCCCACATCCCCCCCGACTAGGTCCCTAATGGGGTCTGATGTTAAATCCTCCCCAGGTTCCCAGCCGGAGGGTAAAGTGAAGGGCTCTCGGGGGCCGCCAGACTCGAAGCCAAAGTGGTCCAGCAGCTTCAACCTCCTGTGATACTGGTGTAGGTCTCTCCTAAGACCCTGCCTATTAGTCTCCAATGGAGTAGGTATGAACAGGAGGCCTCTTTCCAAGAGGGTCTCCTCTGCCTTCGATAAATTATATAAAATTGACAAGTTTAAAATATTGGATCCCATGGGGGTGAGAATTCTCGGTACCCCCCTGGTTAGTTTAATTGCTCCATCCAACCATCTAAAATCAAAGAGGCTGTTATGTTTGTCCAGTGTACTCTGTCCCTTTGCACTTTAAAATCACTGTCCTTCACACCCTTTAACACCCTATACCTCTCCCCGATGAACAAATTGACCCCACGTGCCAACACCTGAACATCATGGTCTTGTTGCTCTGAGATCTGAATCAGTGGAATGAATATTTCTGCATAGGGAAATATTTTCTTGGCCTTTGTTACTAGAATACCAAATTGTTTGGCAATGGTATCTATACTGTTTAGCTTCAAACAGTTGTTCAGGCCCACCGAAAGGATCACCTTCTGCGTCTCTACACAGGGGGACAGCCTCCCGAGGATTCCCGTCAGGTGGAAAATGCGGGCCCCCGGGAAACTGTCAACCTGCACCAGTGGGCTGTTACACCGGGGAAGGTTGGCTAAATTGGAGTCCCCTATCACCAGCACAGGCCTCTCCACCGTCAATGACCACCCCCTCTTCCCCTCATCATTGGAGTGGTTCGGGTGTCTGGTGGGCCCCCGTGGGGAGGGCTGCATAGCGTCCTCAGATGCACCGAGCCCACCCGGTCTATCTCCTCTCTGGGTCACTCCTGTATCTACAGGACGGTGACCCATTCCTGACTCAGGTTGGGAGCTGGAACCAATGGACTCAGAGATGGCCACTGCCACATTGGATCTAAATTTGGCCCCCACCACAAGGGGCTGTCCATTTGCTCCCCGAGGGGAAGATTCCTCCTCAAAGCTCGAATCAGGCAGATCCAGATGGAAATTAGGATGAAAGTCCAGACCCTCCTCCGATGGTAAGGGGCTTTGAGCATGATGGATCTCTGCTGTGAGAGTCTGGACTCTCCCCCGGGTGTTAGGCCCCTCAAATGTTTCCACTCCCATAATGGAAACAGGGCAAGTGGCAGTGTTGGGGGTAAGGAGGGGGTGGGAGCTCGGCAGAAGGCGAAGGCCAGGGTTAGGGCGTAGGTCAGGGCTAGGTCCGGGGTTCGGTTTCGGACCAGGGTTATGGTCGGGGCCAAGGCCAGGGTAAGGGTTAGGGTTGAGGTTAGGGTTGAGGTTAGGGTTAAGGTTAAGGTTAGGGTTGGGGTCAGGGTTAGGGTCAAGGTTAGGGTCAGGATTAGGGTAAACATGGTTCCAAACATGTTGACCCTTCTTCCATGGATTAGGGTTAAGGTTAGGGCTAGGGTTAGGATCAGGGTTAAGGCCAGGGTTAAGGTTAGGGCTGGGGTTAAGGTTAGGGTTGGGGTTAGGGTTAGGGTTAAGGTTAGGGTTGGGGCCAGGGTTAGGGTTAAGGTTAGGGTTAGGGTTAGGGCTGGGGTTAAGGTTAGGGTTAGGGTTAAGGTTAGGGCTGGGGTTAAGGTTAGGGTTAGGGTTAGGGTTGGGGTTAAGGTTAGGGTTGGGGCCAGGGTCAGAGTTAAGGTTAGGGTTAAGGTTAAGGTTAGGGTTGGGGTCAGGCCCAGGAGTAGGGCAGAATGGCCCGGTGAGCAATCCCGGACCCCCAGTCCAAAAGGGAGGGCCAGGGCCTGGGCCCGAAGGGGTCGGAAGTGGAGGCCACTCCCTCAAATCCATAATCGACCCCGGCTCCCGTATAGGGGGCCCAGCCCCCCCCCCCACGAGCGATGTCAAGGCGACAATGGAGGTGCCAGTCAGCCTGTTCTTGTATCTGGCTCGGCCATAGGCGATGGCCTTCTCCAATGCCACCTGCTCAAATGGGGGAAGGGACTCGAGCCCCCCAGCCAACACTGCATCGTAATGATGTTTAAGGATGGAAAGATTCTGTTCCATCCACCGATCAGTGTTGGCCTTTACCCTCCCTGCGGTATCCGCATTAGGAGATGACGGCTTGATGAACGATGTTAATTTGTTCACCTGGCGCATCATCCCCACCGGAAAGGTCCCAGATCGCTCTGATCGTTCCACCACCTCAGCATGGTGGATGGCCTGCAGGAGTGTAAAATACCTCTTCTGCAGGCTGGGCACACCATGTCGAGCGGTGTCAGGCCCACCATTATTGTTTTTCTTTACCCCAGGTGGAATATTGGGAGAAACCCTTCTCTCACTCCCTCTCCCCCCTCTTCTCACCCAATTAGACGGTCTCATTCTCTGTTCCATGAACAGAGATTGAATCAACAATAAAGTGCAAAACAGGGACAGCTGGAATTAAGTGCCAGAGTAAGGCAAATAAAGTGCTTCTGTTAACATTTAAAAACAAGGAAATAAATAGGGGGAACACACAAAAAACTGACTGGATTTTCTTATAGTTTCCCCAATTTGCACAATTAAAAAATAAGATTAAAAACAGCACTCTGTCCAAAGGAGGAGGGTAAAATAAATGTATTCCCTCCCCTCTAGGCACCAAGCCAATGGGGGGCTGGTAACCACTGCAGGGGGGCCACTCAAAATAAACAAGTGCAAAATAAATTCAAATGGTGCAAAAACACAGCAAAATAAAAACCACACTGTGTAAAACAATGTGCAAAAACACAGCAAGATAAAAACCACACTGTGTAAAACAAACCAAAAGGGGGTAATTAAAAATTTACCCCTAAAGGAGTGAGCCCTCCCAATGCCCAGACTCCCCAATGTGCAAATTATGCTTTAATAAAGTGCTGCAATTGTGCAAATAAATTCAGGAAATACGGGGGGAAACCAGTAAATTTAAAACGTAAATAGGGATCATAAAAGATCCAGGATTAAAAACAGTCAGTAGAAAGATTTAAAAGGTTAAAAGATTAAAAGGTTGAAATGAGCTCCTGACGTTTCGACACCATGTGTCTTCTTCAGAGGATAAGACCAGAATGAAGGGAAAGACACACATATATAGGGAACAAAGGGGGTGGAGACAAAAAAAATGATCCCTATTGGGTAAGTGCCATGGGGTAGGGCGGAGCTACTAAAAATCGACCAAACGACTAATTGGCCACCTGGTTGTGGAACACCAAACAATTCCAATCAATTCCACAATTCCCAGGCCAACCTTATCACAAGTAAATATAAAAATATCCTACTAAAAATCGACTCCATAAAAAAACATTCTGCAAAACGGTCCCTCCATTATAAAATTTAACCTACCCTATAAGCGATTCCCCCAACTGGGTAGGCTTCTCTGGGATAGAGCTCCCAGAGAAAATATTATTTATATTAAAATGGAGGGCCAATGTTAAAAGTATTCAATAAAAACAGATAGGGTTTGTGGCACTGGCCGGTTAGGTGAGGGGAATCATAAAACGTCTGCCTAAGCAGGAATGCACTGGCACACAAACCTTCTGTTTACCTTAGTTGATTGGCGATTTCGCCGTTCAGCGATTTTCATGGAGCGAAAAATAAAAATAAAAACAGGTACGTTTTAGGTCCGGAAAATTGTAGGTTACTATATAATTTCATGTATTATCCCTAAGGAGAAATGGGACACAAAGGAAGGGAATGTACACCATATATATATATATAAAAAAGTAAATGTATAAAGCACTTTAAAAATTAAATTACATTTCACTTCATACATATCATATAAAAATAAAATATGGCTAATCATTCCCTCTCAATGTCGTTCACCATACTCCCAGGTAAGTATTTTATATTTTTTTATATTTTTATATTTCATTTAACCCATTAGGATAGACTGTATTTAATTTATTAATCCAAATTCTTTCTCTCCACAGTCTCCTTTTTCCGGACCAAGCCGTCCCTGCTTCCAGGCCTGTGATAAGGAGGTTCTCCCAGCCATGATCTCTAAAATGTAAGTAGATTGCGGTAGACTTTGTAGTTTGTCTTATACTGTACAAATGTTGTTTCAGCCGCATACGTAAACTATTTTTTGTCTGTCCAATATACCATTTGTTACAGGTTTTGCATTCAATGCCGTACACCAAATTGGACGAATCAAGCTGGAAGACCTCCCGCACTGCTGCACTCAGATGAGTATATTTATTTGTGATAAATGAATTTACTTTAAAATGCGACTGCAACGGATCCCGTCGCTCGGTCCCCAAAGATGCCTTCACCAACTGATCCTTCAGGTTTCTACCCCTCCTATAGGCTGCTATAATTCTAAAATCCCGGAGAGGGTCTATTTTGGTTTGTGCTATTTTAAAATTGGCTTTAACGATTTTATTTAATTCGAGGGCGGCCGGTGCATAAGTTGAAACAAAAGGGACCAGATGTTTATCGTCCCTCCCTTCTGCAGGTTTACTCCCCCCACTAAACATCTGCTGGACCTCCACTTGGATGCCGCGGAGGAACGTCCTGCTATAGCCCCTCGGTCTCAGGGCCTGGAAGAGGGTCTGGGTCGCCGAACGCACATCCACCTCCGCCACACAGATCCGGCGAAACCTAATCAGTTGGGATTTGACAATCCCCCTGTAGGTATGCCTGGGATGGTAAGAAGATCTGTGCAGCAGAGCATGGGTGTCCGTCGGCTTAAAATAGACCCTCGTCCCAAGACCCACCCTCCCATCCTCACCATCCTCCACAAACACCTCAGTGTCCAGAAAATGTATTTTCTCTGGATGTAATTCATATTTAAATGTTATGGAAGGATGGTGTTCGTTGAGCGTTGACATAAAATTCCGAAAGTCTGGTTCCCCATGGGGCCAGACTCCAAAAATATCATCCAGATACCGCAGATACAGTGTTGGCAGTTTGTGGCATTTGGGGAAGACAGTTCGCTCAAATTCAGCCATATAAATGTTTGCATAGGCGGGAGCAAACTTCTTCCCCATCGCCGTACCATGAATCTGTAAATAATATTTATCATTAAATACAAAGTCATTTTTGGTTAAACCCAACTCCAACAACCTCAAGATAGCTGCATCCGGTCTATTTGGATCTGGGTGCCTTACCAAAATATTCTGAACAGCCTGGAGTCCTAGGTGAGTATCAATATTAGTGTACAGAGCATCTACATCTATAGAAAATAACATGGCGCCGTGTGGAAATTCTACGGTCTTAAGCTTGTCAACAAAGGCATATGTATCTTTGATATAACTATCATGAATTTGAGACAAGGGATTAAGAAAAGAGTCAATATATTCAGCAATCCTATATGATTCGCTCCCACAGTCAGACACAATAGGTCTTCCTGGGGGCAATTTATTAGGGATTGTCCACGTCACTGGATCTTTATGAATTTTTGGTAATAAATAAAGTTTTCTTGGACGTGGAGGATCCTCCCCATATAGGTAAACCTTCTGTTTTTTTGTTATTTTTTCTTTCTTACACAGATCGTCCAGGATTCCCCGGATTTGGACCTGCGTTTCCATCTGAATGGACTCCTTCAAAGGTAAGTAATGTTTTTTATTTTCAAGTTGTCTGTTTGCCTCTATTAGATATGATGTTTTATCTAAGATAACAATCTTTGACCCCTTGTCTGCCGGTTTAATTATTATATCTCTATTAGTTTTTAATTTTTCTAGGGCTTTTCTCTCCTCCTTAGAAAGGTTGCTGACTGGACGCACCCGGAAAGACAGTCTCCCGAAGCCCCCCACATCCCCCCCGACTAGGTCCCTAATGGGGTCTGATGTTAAATCCTCCCCAGGTTCCCAGCCGGAGGGTAAAGTGAAGGGCTCTCGGGGGCCGCCAGACTCGAAGCCAAAGTGGTCCAGCAGCTTCAACCTCCTGTGATACTGGTGTAGGTCTCTCCTAAGACCCTGCCTATTAGTCTCCAATGGAGTAGGTATGAACAGGAGGCCTCTTTCCAAGAGGGTCTCCTCTGCCTTCGATAAATTATATAAAATTGACAAGTTTAAAATATTGGATCCCATGGGGGTGAGAATTCTCGGTACCCCCCTGGTTAGTTTAATTGCTCCATCCAACCATCTAAAATCAAAGAGGCTGTTATGTTTGTCCAGTGTACTCTGTCCCTTTGCACTTTAAAATCACTATCCTTCACACCCTTTAACACCCTATACCTCTCCCCGATGAACAAATTGACCCCACGTGCCAACACCTGAACATCATGGTCTTGTTGCTCTGAGATCTGAATCAGTGGAATGAATATTTCTGCATAGGGAAATATTTTCTTGGCCTTTGTTACTAGAATACCAAATTGTTTGGCAATGGTATCTATACTGTTTAGCTTCAAACAGTTGTTCAGGCCCACCGAAAGGATCACCTTCTGCGTCTCTACACAGGGGGACAGCCTCCCGAGGATTCCCGTCAGGTGGAAAATGCGGGCCCCCGGGAAACTGTCAACCTGCACCAGTGGGCTGTTACACCGGGGAAGGTTGGCTAAATTGGAGTCCCCTATCACCAGCACAGGCCTCTCCACCGTCAATGACCACCCCCTCTTCCCCTCATCATTGGAGTGGTTCGGGTGTCTGGTGGGCCCCCGTGGGGAGGGCTGCATAGCGTCCTCAGATGCACCGAGCCCACCCGGTCTATCTCCTCTCTGGGTCACTCCTGTATCTACAGGACGGTGACCCATTCCTGACTCAGGTTGGGAGCTGGAACCAATGGACTCAGAGATGGCCACTGCCACATTGGATCTAAATTTGGCCCCCACCACAAGGGGCTGTCCATTTGCTCCCCGAGGGGAAGATTCCTCCTCAAAGCTCGAATCAGGCAGATCCAGATGGAAATTAGGATGAAAGTCCAGACCCTCCTCCGATGGTAAGGGGCTTTGAGCATGATGGATCTCTGCTGTGAGAGTCTGGACTCTCCCCCGGGTGTTAGGCCCCTCAAATGTTTCCACTCCCATAATGGAAACAGGGCAAGTGGCAGTGTTGGGGGTAAGGAGGGGGTGGGAGCTCGGCAGAAGGCGAAGGCCAGGGTTAGGGCGTAGGTCAGGGCTAGGTCCGGGGTTCGGTTTCGGACCAGGGTTATGGTCGGGGCCAAGGCCAGGGTAAGGGTTAGGGTTGAGGTTAGGGTTGAGGTTAGGGTTAAGGTTAAGGTTAGGGTTGGGGTCAGGGTTAGGGTCAAGGTTAGGGTCAGGATTAGGGTAAACATGGTTCCAAACATGTTGACCCTTCTTCCATGGGTTAGGGTTAAGGTTAGGGCTAGGGTTAGGATCAGGGTTAAGGCCAGGGTTAAGGTTAGGGCTGGGGTTAAGGTTAGGGTTGGGGTTAGGGTTAGGGTTAAGGTTAGGGTTGGGGCCAGGGTTAGGGTTAAGGTTAGGGTTAGGGTTAGGGCTGGGGTTAAGGTTAGGGTTAGGGTTAAGGTTAGGGCCGGGGTTAAGGTTAGGGTTAGGGTTAGGGTTAGGGTTAGGGTTAGGGTTAGGGTTAGGGTTAGGGTTAGGGTTAGGGTTAGGGTTAGGGTTAGGGTTAGGGTTAGGGGTTAGGGTTAGGGTTAGGGTTAGGGTTAGGGTTAGGGTTAGGGTTAGGGTTAGGGTTAGGGTTAGGGTTAGGGTTAGGGTTAGGGTTAGGGTTAGGGTTAGGGTTAGGGTTAGGGTTAGGGTTAGGGTTAGGGTTAGGGTTAGGGTTAGGGTTAGGGTTAGGGTTAGGGTTAGGGTTAGGGTTAGGGTTAGGGTTAGGGTTAGGGTTAGGGTTAGGGTTAGGGTTAGGGTTAGGGTTAGGGTTAGGGTTAGGGTTAGGGTTAGGGTTAGGGTTAGGGTTAGGGTTAGGGTTAGGGTTAGGGTTAGGGTTAGGGTTAGGGTTAGGGTTAGGGTTAGGGTTAGGGTTAGGGTTAGGGTTAGGGTTAGGGTTAGGGTTAGGGTTAGGGTTAGGGTTAGGGTTAGGGTTAGGGTTAGGGTTAGGGTTAGGGTTAGGGTTAGGGTTAGGGTTAGGGTTAGGGTTAGGGTTAGGGTTAGGGTTAGGGTTAGGGTTAGGGTTAGGGTTAGGGTTAGGGTTAGGGTTAGGGTTAGGGTTAGGGTTAGGGTTAGGGTTAGGGTTAGGGTTAGGGTTAGGGTTAGGGTTAGGGTTAGGGTTAGGGTTAGGGTTAGGGTTAGGGTTAGGGTTAGGGTTAGGGTTAGGGTTAGGGTTAGGGTTAGGGTTAGGGTTAGGGTTAGGGTTAGGGTTAGGGTTAGGGTTAGGGTTAGGGTTAGGGTTAGGGTTAGGGTTAGGGTTAGGGTTAGGGTTAGGGTTAGGGTTAGGGTTAGGGTTAGGGTTAGGGTTAGGGTTAGGGTTAGGGTTAGGGTTAGGGTTAGGGTTAGGGTTAGGGTTAGGGTTAGGGTTAGGGTTAGGGTTAGGGTTAGGGTTAGGGTTAGGGTTAGGGTTAGGGTTAGGGTTAGGGTTAGGGTTAGGGTTAGGGTTAGGGTTAGGGTTAGGGTTAGGGTTAGGGTTAGGGTTAGGGTTAGGGTTAGGGTTAGGGTTAGGGTTAGGGTTAGGGTTAGGGTTAGGGTTAGGGTTAGGGTTAGGGTTAGGGTTAGGGTTAGGGTTAGGGTTAGGGTTAGGGTTAGGGTTAGGGTTAGGGTTAGGGTTAGGGTTAGGGTTAGGGTTAGGGTTAGGGTTAGGGTTAGGGTTAGGGTTAGGGTTAGGGTTAGGGTTAGGGTTAGGGTTAGGGTTAGGGTTAGGGTTAGGGTTAGGGTTAGGGTTAGGGTTAGGGTTAGGGTTAGGGTTAGGGTTAGGGTTAGGGTTAGGGTTAGGGTTAGGGTTAGGGTTAGGGTTAGGGTTAGGGTTAGGGTTAGGGTTAGGGTTAGGGTTAGGGTTAGGGTTAGGGTTAGGGTTAGGGTTAGGGTTAGGGTTAGGGTTAGGGTTAGGGTTAGGGTTAGGGTTAGGGTTAGGGTTAGGGTTAGGGTTAGGGTTAGGGTTAGGGTTAGGGTTAGGGTTAGGGTTAGGGTTAGGGTTAGGGTTAGGGTTAGGGTTAGGGTTAGGGTTAGGGTTAGGGTTAGGGTTAGGGTTAGGGTTAGGGTTAGGGTTAGGGTTAGGGTTAGGGTTAGGGTTAGGGTTAGGGTTAGGGTTAGGGTTAGGGTTAGGGTTAGGGTTAGGGTTAGGGTTAGGGTTAGGGTTAGGGTTAGGGTTAGGGTTAGGGTTAGGGTTAGGGTTAGGGTTAGGGTTAGGGTTAGGGTTAGGGTTAGGGTTAGGGTTAGGGTTAGGGTTAGGGTTAGGGTTAGGGTTAGGGTTAGGGTTAGGGTTAGGGTTAGGGTTAGGGTTAGGGTTAGGGTTAGGGTTAGGGTTAGGGTTAGGGTTAGGGTTAGGGTTAGGGTTAGGGTTAGGGTTAGGGTTAGGGTTAGGGTTAGGGTTAGGGTTAGGGTTAGGGTTAGGGTTAGGGTTAGGGTTAGGGTTAGGGTTAGGGTTAGGGTTAGGGTTAGGGTTAGGGTTAGGGTTAGGGTTAGGGTTAGGGTTAGGGTTAGGGTTAGGGTTAGGGTTAGGGTTAGGGTTAGGGTTAGGGTTAGGGTTAGGGTTAGGGTTAGGGTTAGGGTTAGGGTTAGGGTTAGGGTTAGGGTTAGGGTTAGGGTTAGGGTTAGGGTTAGGGTTAGGGTTAGGGTTAGGGTTAGGGTTAGGGTTAGGGTTAGGGTTAGGGTTAGGGTTAGGGTTAGGGTTAGGGTTAGGGTTAGGGTTAGGGTTA
>NW_028152905.1:0-2500 GCF_951799395.1 Argentina silus | reverse complement strand
AGGGTTAGGGTTAGGGTTAGGGTTAGGGTTAGGGTTAGGGTTAGGGTTAGGGTTAGGGTTAGGGTTAGGGTTAGGGTTAGGGTTAGGGTTAGGGTTAGGGTTAGGGTTAGGGTTAGGGTTAGGGTTAGGGTTAGGGTTAGGGTTAGGGTTAGGGTTAGGGTTAGGGTTAGGGTTAGGGTTAGGGTTAGGGTTAGGGTTAGGGTTAGGGTTAGGGTTAGGGTTAGGGTTAGGGTTAGGGTTAGGGTTAGGGTTAGGTTAGGGTTAGGGTTAGGGTTAGGGTTAGGTTAGGGTTAGGGTTAGGGTTAGGGTTAGGGTTAGGGTTAGGGTTAGGGTTAGGGTTAGGGTTAGGGTTAGGGTTAGGGTTAGGGTTAGGGTTAGGGTTAGGGTTAGGGTTAGGGTTAGGGTTAGGGTTAGGGTTAGGGTTAGGGTTAGGGTTAGGGTTAGGGTTAGGGTTAGGGTTAGGGTTAGGGTTAGGGTTAGGGTTAGGTTAGGGTTAGGGTTAGGGTTAGGGTTAGGGTTAGGGTTAGGGTTAGGGTTAGGGTTAGGGTTAGGTTAGGGTTAGGGTTAGGGTTAGGGTTAGGGTTAGGGTTAGGGTTAGGGTTAGGGTTAGGGTTAGGGTTAGGGTTAGGGTTAGGGTTAGGGTTAGGGTTAGGTTAGGGTTAGGGTTAGGGTTAGGGTTAGGGTTAGGGTTAGGGTTAGGGTTAGGGTTAGGGTTAGGGTTAGGGTTAGGGTTAGGTTAGGGTTAGGGTTAGGGTTAGGGTTAGGGTTAGGGTTAGGGTTAGGGTTAGGGTTAGGGTTAGGGTTAGGGTTAGGGTTAGGGTTAGGGTTAGGGTTAGGGTTAGGGTTAGGGTTAGGGTTAGGGTTAGGGTTAGGGTTAGGGTTAGGGTTAGGGTTAGGGTTAGGGTTAGGGTTAGGGTTAGGGTTAGGGTTAGGGTTAGGGTTTAGGGTTAGGGTTAGGGTTAGGGTTAGGGTTAGGGTTAGGGTTAGGGTTAGGGTTAGGGTTAGGGTTAGGGTTAGGGTAGGGTTAGGGTTAGGGTTAGGGTTAGGGTTAGGGTTAGGGTTAGGGTTAGGTTAGGGTTAGGTTAGGGTTAGGGTTAGGGTTAGGGTTAGGGTTAGGGTTAGGGTTAGGGTTAGGTTAGGGTTAGGGTTAGGGTTAGGGTTAGGGTTAGGGTTAGGGTTAGGGTTAGGGTTAGGGTTAGGTTAGGGTTAGGGTTAGGGTTAGGGTTAGGGTTAGGGTTAGGGTTAGGGTTAGGGTTAGGGTTAGGGTTAGGGTTAGGGTTAGGGTTAGGGTTAGGGTTAGGGTTAGGTTAGGGTTAGGTGGTTAGGGTTAGGGTTAGGGTTAGGTTAGGGTTAGGGTTAGGGTTAGGGTTAGGGTTAGGGTTAGGGTTAGGGTTAGGGTTAGGGTTAGGGTTAGGGTTAGGGTTAGGGTTAGGGTTAGGGTTAGGGTTAGGGTTAGGGTTAGGGTTAGGGTTAGGGTTAGGTTAGGGTTAGGGTTAGGGTTAGGGTTAGGGTTAGGGTTAGGGTTAGGTTAGGGTTAGGGTTAGGGTTAGGTTAGGGTTAGGGTTAGGGTTAGGGTTAGGGTTAGGGTTAGGGTTAGGGTTAGGGTTAGGGTTAGGGTTAGGGTTAGGGTTAGGTTAGGGTTAGGGTTAGGGTTAGGGTTAGGGTAGGGTTAGGGTTAGGGTTAGGGTTAGGGTTAGGGTTAGGGTTAGGGTTAGGGTTAGGGTTAGGGTTAGGGTTAGGTTAGGGTTAGGGTTAGGGTTAGGGTTAGGGTTAGGGTTAGGTTAGGGTTAGGGTTAGGGTTAGGGTTAGGGTAGGGTTAGGGTTAGGGTTAGGGTTAGGGTTAGGGTTAGGGTTAGGGTTAGGGTTAGGGTTAGGGTTAGGGTTAGGGTTAGGGTAGGTTAGGGTTAGGGTTAGGGTTAGGTTAGGGTTAGGGTTAGGGTTAGGGTTAGGGTTAGGGTTAGGGTTAGGGTTAGGGTTAGGGTTAGGGTTAGGGTTAGGGTTAGGGTTAGGGTTAGGGTTAGGGTTAGGGTTAGGGTTAGGGTTAGGGTTAGGGTTAGGGTTAGGGTTAGGGTTAGGGTTAGGGTTAGGGTTAGGGTTAGGGTTAGGGTTAGGGTTAGGGTTAGGGTTAGGGTTAGGGTTAGGGTTAGGGTTAGGTTAGGGTTAGGGTTAGGGTTAGGGTTAGGGTTAGGGTTAGGTTAGGGTTAGGGTTAGGGTTAGGGTTAGGGTTAGGGTTAGGGTTAGGGTTAGGGTTAGGGTTAGGGTTAGGGTGGGTTAGGGTTAGGGTTAGGGTTAGGGTTAGGGTTAGGGTTAGGGTTAGGGTTAGGGTTAGGGTTAGGGTTAGGGTTAGGGTTAGGGTTAGGGTTAGGGTTAGGGTTAGGGTTAGGGTTAGGGTTAGGGTTAGGGTTAGGGTTAGGGTTAGGGTTAGGGTTAGGGTTAGGGTTAGGGTTAGGGTTAGGGTTAGGGTTAGGGTTAGGGTTAGGGTTAGGGTTAGGGTTAGGGT
>NW_028152906.1:5000-6451 GCF_951799395.1 Argentina silus | reverse complement strand
TGTGTGTGTGTGAGCTGTGTGTGTGTGTGTGTGTGTGTGTGTTAGCTGTGGTGTGTGTGTGTGTGTGTTAGCTGTGTGTGTGTTAGCTGTGTGTGTGTGTGTGTGTGTGTTAGCTGTGTGTGTGTGTTAGCTGTGTGTGTGTGTTAGCTGTGTGTGTGTTAGCTGTGTGTGTGTGTTAGCTGTGTGTGTGTGTGCGCGTGTCAGAGAGAGAGAGTGAGACGAGATGGGAAGTGTGATTCCTCCACAGTACTGCGGTCTCCTTTGTTCTTTGTTTCATCAACCCTCTCTCTCTCTCTCTCTCTCTCTCTCTCTCACCACCTCTGGGCTGTATCGCCCACCGAATCCTCCCCTAGCCTTCAGAGCTACGATTAGCCTGTTAGCCTGTCTGTCATCAAGCTGCATGTTTTATGACAAGCCCCCCCCCCCCCCCTCACCGCCTTACACAGCACATCTAGGCACGGTTGACCGAGGGGGACAGAAATCCACTGAGAGCCACCATATCCTCTCTTCCTCTCCTCCCCCTCCCCCTCTCTCTCTCTACCTCTGTCTCTCCCCCTCCCCCTCTCTCTCCCTCCCTCTCTCTCCCTCTCCCTCTCCCTCTCTCTCTCTCCTTCTCTCTCTCTCTCCCTCCTTCTCTCTCTCTCTCTCTCTGCCTCGGAGAGCCTTGCCGTCTATCGCTATGGCAACGCGGGGGCCGAGTGGAAGATAGAGAGAAGGTTGTCTGGAGTGACGGTCTGACAGGAGTCCTGGTCCTCAGGCGGCCCCGGGGTGAGAGAGAGAGAGAGAGAAGGAGCAGAGGGAGGGGGGTGAGGGAGGAGGGAGGGAGAGTGGTGAGGAGGACAGCGGAGGACAGCCAGGGAGCCATCGAAAGGTCAGGTCACCGTCGTCACGGTCATGAGGACCCAAGACGTCAACTGCGCGGCCCCCCTCCCTACCCCCACCCCCCCCCCCAGCCCATGACCTCCTCGTCTGAGGTCGACCTGGGGGGACGCAGTCAGGAAGCGGGCAGGAAGCGGGAGGCTGCGAGTCACGCCGGCGTGGTAAACACGTTACCAGAGATTCGCCTCGCTTCTCAGAAGAAGGAAGAGCACAATCGAACAGTTCTACACTGATTAGCTACAAAAGACAGTTTCCCCCTCCCCCCACCCGCCGAATGCCTTTTTAAAAAAATAAAAAAATTAATACAATCCAGTCCAGCAGATGGAGGGAAAAAAACCACCACCACCGACAACAACAACAACAACATCAACAACATGTACTTACATGACGGGCTCACCCGGCTGACCCTCTCTTGACCAGGGCAACCAGGGCTGTCATCAGAGCCGGCCGCCCTGCCGTAACGTCCCGTTTGCATCCCCCCTTTAAATGGGTCACCACTACTTTTTTTTCCTTTTTTTTTTCCCTTTTTCTTTTTTCAGCCTCTCTCTCTCCTCTCCTTTTTTAGTTTTTTA
>NW_028152907.1:47500-75289 GCF_951799395.1 Argentina silus | reverse complement strand
TTTCTTGTCGTCCGTGGGTGGACTGTGTTCTCTCGCTTCCTATCGCCTCACTTCCGTGCAGATGGTGAAGTCGCCCCCGCGAATCTGCCTTCAACCCACCACTCACAGGCAGTACATCTAACTCGTGTGTGTGTAACCGGTCTGCCAGGGCATAGACACACGCACACACACACACACGCACACACACACATACATACATGCATGCATACCACACACACACACACACACACACACACGCACACACACATACACACACACATACATACACACACACACACACACACACACACACACACACACACACACACACACACACACACACACACTAGGGACTCAACACTGACACACAGTGGGATCTGATGGTACTGCACATTGACGAGTAATATCTGCCATTTATCTGATGCTCTTATCTAGAGCGACTCACATTGCAGTGAGTTGCATACATTTTTCAGAACACCTAAGCGTTGTTAGCGCCATGCTCTACCAACTGAGCCACAGAGGACCGCTAATGAATGAAGACGGCTGGCTTTGCTCTGCACCAGGTCCCGTCCTATCTGCTCTGTGCCTGTTGACAACCTTATGACAAGTTATGACATCTCTATTACGCTTTATGTCATCTTTATGTCACTCTGAACACTCACCACTGGAAGAGGACCTTCCTCTGGTCCATAGACCAAGGCCTCCCATAGAACCCTGCAGGACAGAGAGAGAGAGGGGGGGGGGGGTGTAGAGAGAGAGAGAGAGAGAGAGAGAGAGAGAGAGAGAGAGAGAGAGAGAGAGAGAGAGAGAGAGAGAGAGGGGTAGAGGGGGAGAGAGAGAGAGGGGTAGAGGGGGGGGAGAGAGAGAGAGAGGGGTAGAGGGGGGGGGAGAGAGAGAGAGAGGGGTAGAGGGGGAGAGAGAGAGAGAGATAAAGAGGCAGATAGAGGCACACAGAGAGAGAAACAGAAAGGGGGAGAGAGAGAGAGAGAGAGGCAGACAGAGAGAGGGAGAGAGGCAGACAAAGAGAGAGAGAGAGAGAGAGAGAGAGAGAGAGAGAGACGCAGGCAGAGAGAGAGAGAGAGGCAGACAGAGAGAGAGAGAGAATACAAAAGGACAATTCATCAGAAATGAACATACATGATGTGAACATGAGGGTATTCTGAACATCAACACACAACAGCTATCAGCTGCACACAGACCACATGCCTCATTCACTACATACAGGTTCTATTTATAGAAATGGGCACAACTCCAGTTCTATTTGTGTGTGTGTGCGTGTGTGTATGTGTGTGTGTGTGTGTGTGTGTGTGTGTGTGTGTGTGTGTGTGTGTGTGTGTGCATGTCTGTGTATACGCGTGTGTGAATGCGTCTGGGTGTGTGTGTGCGTGTGTGTATGTGTGTGTGTGTGTGTGTGTGTGTGTGTGTGTGTCTTTAGTATGTTAAGTGGGTCAGTAGTGAGGAGGGGGTAACCTGGATGCAGCTACTCCAGACACATGAAGCCCTAGGGAGGGAGTGTGTGTGTGTGTGTGTGTGTGTGTGTGTGTGTGTGTGTGTGTGTGTGTGTGTGTGTGTGTGTGTGTGTTTGTGTGTGTGTGTGTGTGTACATGAGAGAGATGTGAAAGGGTGTCTGTGAGTGGGGGTACCCAATCACCTGAACAGACTATGACCATCATCATCATCCTCCTCCTCCTCATCATCATCATCATCATCATCATCACCCTCACACAACCATCTCAATGCAAAGGCTCCAATGGTGGCTGCTTTGACATCCATAGACTGGGCCACACGTGATGAAGATGTATACTGTCTGGGATCTTAGGTCAACAAGCCCTGATCACCACAGAGACCACAGCCCATCAGCTAGTACGGTTAGTAAGGCTTCACTTCCAGAGCAAATATGAGTTCATGCATGCTATACTATTCAATATGTATTTCAACACATCCTGAAAAGAAAAATCTCATGATGATGATCCCCTATGAACCGACGACCGCTTGCTTACCTTCCACAACCCCACAAAGGAACTGGCTTCTCCGCTCCATCGTCTCTTCCCGGTCGCCACGGCCTCCGTCTGAAGCTGCTATCCCAACGAGCACCGAGCGAGGGAAGACTTAATGTATCTCCCGTCTTACGGTTGAGATACCGGGGTTATTATCTCCATCCTTTCCCTCGGTATCACCGCTACGGCTGGCTTCCCCAGTATCAACCCTGCACAGGCGCACTCCTCTCCCGCACGCAACCCTCTCCAAACCAGTCCAAACGCAAGGTATATTAATGCGAGTGAGATATTAGGGATTTGTTATTCCTCCTCTGTGTCAAAACAAAAATAGATTTGCCTTATAAGCGCCGTCTATGACTGACTAAATAAAAAGGTCGGTGATATTAAAGAAAAACATCGAGGCTACTCCTGTCCTGAACCGCTGGTAAAACCCACCTACCCGCTGGAGAGTTGAAGTGAGGTGCCTCCCAGCGGTGACTTACGGTAACACAATAGACACAACACTCATTGAGCGTTGGTGGTGATGGGTCAAGTTCGACGGGGCAAACGCGGTCAGTGGAAGAGCAGCATTTTTGTAGCCTGTCGGGGTGAGATCGATGTGAAGGTAAATGAAAGGAAAAATGAACCTATATTGTTCAGTTATTATTTGAGGTTAAATACCTTCATGTTGACCTTTTTGTTAAGGTGCTTCATCATGCTCAATGCCGCTTCTCCGGTGGTCTTTAGCTCAAACACCTGAGTTGGTTTCTAGCGTTTAAATCTTATAATGAATGTTTCAATAGTCTAATGAAGTCCATAAGAACATGTAAGCCGACTGCAGAAAGTAACGGAACAGAGTAAGTTGCCTATAACTGTGATGTTTGAGCATGTATTGTCCATGTATGTGTCTCTGCTGTACAGGCGGTCTGTTTCAGTGCCTGGGTACTTCAGTTACAGGTGCAGGTCTTAATCAAAATGGAATATGCTACCCAAGAATTAGAGAGAGAGAGAGAGAGAGAGATGCCATTTAGCTGACGCTTTTATCCAAAGCGATATTGCAGTGAGGGCAAACATTTTTCAGCATATATGGTCCCAAGAAGGAGGGACATCTTCGTCTGATTTATTTGGAGGCCAGATTTTGCGAAGAACGTTTGTTCCACTGATGTTACACGACCTACGCCACACTTTCAAAAGAAAAGATTATATTATAAACATATAAATTGCAGCATTTTCTTCAGTAACATGACACTCATTGAAACGTTGCTAATCACCTCACACCGAATAGAATGTAGCCTACAAAATAATCAGATATGATACATTTGATAGATTACAAAGGTCATATTTGTTTATTGGAATGTTAGTCTTCCTGTGTAAAGGTTGTCTGTGTTTTGGCCATTGGGCGAATAAAGAGTTCACTAATCAGTGGCATTACTTCTCCTTTAAAACCATTCAACGTCACTTTGCTGAAATGAAAGTAAAGTGAATTTGCCGATAGACGCGCAGTTTTCTTCAGAAAGTCGCTCAACACTGCTCAACGGAGTATATTGTCCTGTCCTGTCTCCTGCGAAATCAATCGAAAGAGTAAACTACAGTCGTTTGTGTTCCTCCCTGCGCGTTAATGAGCGGAGCGACGGAAAACCAAACTGCGTTGCGTCTTGAGTAATAAGAGACAGCACGACACTTTATGTCGGCGTTCCCGAAGAACAGACGCGACTCAAAACGCAACCTGCTTACCTATTGGAGCATTTAAAACATTTGTTTCTAAGCGAACAATTTGAAGCACTGAACAATTCAGTGAGTCAAAGATGCAGGTCATTGAGATGAACAGAACTTAATGATTCAGTTCAGTTCGGAGATTCGTGATGCTCATGAATAGTGCTGTACTGCTAGTGGTTGTTTAGGGCTGTTGTTTGCGTTGTGAGCTGTCGGGATCACACGGGCTCGTCCAAGTAAAGGTAGGCCTACCATCTTTCAGAATAAAAGCAGAGCTAATGACCTTTCTTGCTTTTTAGTTTTTTTTATTAAAGAACACGATTTACAAATCAGGCTATATTACAAGACAGTAACCACCATATCCAAAAATAAAATTAACAAAAGCAAAGATGTGACCGATTTTAAGTATCTCATAAAAATAATTCACAGTACACACTTTTTTTGTTGCTATGCAGTTTGAGTGAGTCCAACAGAGATACCAATTCCTAAGTGAAGGCTTTAAATCTGTGGATCTGCATCCCAAACTTACATTTCTGTATGTAAAATGTACCCATGAAATCGTAATATTTACATGAATTCCAGTTTCCTGGAATGTCTTTTATATCCAAGGTAAAGTTACATTCAGAGTTCTCAGAGAAATGTACAGCAAGGTCGTCCCAGATGTTAGAAATGGAATTACATTCATAAACACACTAAGTGACTCAAAGTGGCTCAATATTGCCAAAAATATTGCAATTCTTGTCAACATCAGCAATCTTAACATTCGTAAGATGCATGTTGTGCAAAACTTTCAAACTGACCACTCTTGCTTTGTTTAGTACACAAAACCAATATGTCCTCTATCAATGAATTCCAGTAAATGTTCCTTTTACAAAGAAACACTGGTTCTTCAATGGTCCTCTGTGGCTCAGTTGGTAGAGCATGGAGCTAACAAAGCTTAGATTGTGGGTTTGATTCCCACTGGGACCATATATACTGGAAAATGCATGCTCTCACTGCAGTGTAAGTCGCTTTCGATAAAATTGTGGAGTATATAACACCTCTCTTATCTGTTTGTTACCACACTATGGGTCGTTTATATCCTTGGATGTTGTAAACAGATCAGTTGTGTCCTGCTTCCTAGATATGTCTGCCCCCAGCAGTCTCCAGTCTGAAGAGCTGTTCCAGTGCTCCATCTGTCTGGACGTGTTCACTGACCCGGTCTCCATCCCATGTGGACACAACTTCTGCATGGCCTGCATCAACACACACTGGGATAAAGGAGACCTGTGCCAGTGTCCACTCTGTCAGGAGAAATATCCTACAAGACCTAAGCTCTGTGTAAACACGGTATTCAGAGAGGCTGTTGATAACTTTCGAGCAAGAGGCACAGCCTTTGCCCCAGACCCAGCTCCAGACCCAGAACAAGACCCAGCTCCAGCCCCTGCCTCAGCTTCAGCCCCTGCTCCTGCCTCTGCTTCAGCTCCAACTCCAGACCCTGCTCCAGCCCCAGCCCCTTCCCCAGTCCCTTCCCCAGCCCCAGCCTCAGCTAGGCCTGGTAGCATTTGTTCAGGGAGGAGGTTGGTGTACCTTGGGTTCTGTCTGGCTGGTCTGGTGTTCTTCGTGTACCGACAGACCCACCTGGAGCCTGACCAGAGTGGCACATGCTCACTGACACACCCAGAGGCAGCATGTAGAAGACAGGACAAACTGCTGGGGGGGTGGGGAGAGAAGATGGTGGGTATGGTGGTGTGTATGAGAGAGAGAGAGAGAATGGGGAGAGAAGATGGTGGGTATGGGGTTGTTATTGTCTTGTTTATTCGTTTTTCTGTCTCAGCTTCGGAAGATGAAGGTTGAGATGCAGCAGGTGATCCAGGACCGTCTGGAGAAGGTGAAGGAGGTCAAACACACAGCAGAGCTCAGCAAGGTGAGTCCTCCTGACCCCTCACCTATGACCTATTCTAATCTAGACGTTGCTCCACCTAACAGTACTACTGCTGCTAAGAGGTCTACATGTGTTAATGGAGGGAGTCAGAGAGGTCTTGATTACTGGAAGCTGTGGTTCTCATGGTTTATACAAATGTGTCTATTCAATTTCAATAAACATTGTTGTATGATGTGGTCATGTTGATTTGCACATTCATTTTTCCTCAGAGAGAATCAGACAGAGAGAAAGAGGTCAGTTTGCAGTTCATCCGTGATCTGAAGCTCTTGATTGAGAGAAGCCAGGCTGAGCTCATTGAGATTGAGGAGCAGCAGAAAGCCGCAGAGAGGCGGGCCGAGGGGCTCATTAAAGAGCTGGAGGAGGAAGTCACTGAGCTACAGAGGAGAAGCACTGAGCTGGAGCAGCTCTCACACACCGAGGACCACCTCCACCTCCTCCAGGTCAGTGTCCCAATCTCTGGTCGCTACATGAGGAGTGCTGCTCTTTTATTAGAATCCTTTGTTTTTATTTATTAGTCCTGTAAAGCACATAGCATTGTAATTGTGTATGACATTTACTGTACACTATACAGTATGTATCGATTTATTTTATTTATTTATTGACTGATAGATCATATTTAAAATGTAATTTGAACATCACTCTCAATGCCAAATGTCTCTTCTCTCCAGCTGTCTCCCAAGAACTGGTCTGAGATCAGAGTTCACATTGATCCTCTCTCTTCCCTCCTGTTGCAGAGTGAGAGTCTCCCATCCAAGGACTGGTCTGAGATCAGCGTTCACGGTGATCTCTCTCTAAGGACCGTGAGAGTGTTCCTGTCTCAGCTGGTGGAGAAACTTCAGAGTGAAACCAAGAGGATGTCTGACGTAGGTAAGGACTGATAAGGACAGACCTTCTTACATCAATGTGGACAGTACCTTATATCTGATATTCATTTGTTTGCCCAAGAAAGAACCAAAGCTTTTCAAGAAAGAACACGGTATGAACTACATACTGTAAATACCTAGTTTGGAAAAAGATACCTACTTTTAAAAAGATACGTGTCCATAGATGTGGTGACCTGACGACAATGGTCTCTTCTGTGTCCACAGAGCTGAGGACGTTGCAGCAGTATGCAGGTATGTGCTGTTTAAACATGTTCATCATTATACTCTGCTGTATATACTGTGCCCAGCGTAAGTAATAGGACAGTGACAAATTTGTTCTTCTTTTTGCTCTACACTCCAAAAGTTTGGATTTTAAATCAAACAATTACAATGAAAAGTTAGGGTTTTATTTGATGGTATAGAAGAAGAAGATGATTATTTGGCCAATCAATTCTCATTCTCTCAACACACGTGCACACCCAATGGAGAACAGAGCTCTGGGCACAGGGTCAGCCATATTCAGCACCCCTGAAGCAGTTAGTGCCTTGCTCAAGGGCACAGTGGTAGGCACCTTAGATATGATGCCAGTAACCTTCTAGTTACCAGCTCACATCCAGCTCCCTCCTGGAGGGGGGATCGAACCAGCGACCTGCCAATTGCTGGCCGGCCTCTCTAACCTCTCGGCTACCTACCTACCTATTTGTGTACATACAGTTGGCAGGGGTTTAATCCCTGCACACCGCTGCTGCACGCCACTGCACTTCAAAGCCACCGCCATACCGTACACGCGCGGTAAAGTGCTGCCGAAAGCCACCACAAGGTGGTGAGAAGAGCTGTGAAGGATGTTTGAAAAGAGAGTGGTTTGCCTTATCAGATACATGATGATTGGCAAAATCAAGTTTATTATAGCATCCCATGAATTGCAGATCACGCATTCTCTCACAGCGCAGAGAAACAGTAATAATGATTCATTTATTTTGTATATCGCTTTTTTAAGGAATCGTTTGAAGGGGGAGAGTGTGTTGGATAAATTGTCATGCCTTTGTTTGTTAATCGGACACGATCAAGAAAAAGATTCCCCTCCCTGGCTGGCTCGGAAACTTGTAGTTTCACCATTAAACAATTACAAAAACACGTCTCGCTCCAGTCACACAGGACTGTAGGTGGCTCTAACCATCCTCCATGCACTCTCTCCATCCTCTCTGGTGACAGAGTCGGATATATTTGGTGATGATTAGGACAGTATTGAGAGGCAACGTGTTGGTAAAAATGACACCCATTACTAACTAATTTGGCCATGTCTCTCTACAATGTCTTCCACAGCAGAGGCGTGTCTTTTTTTCCATATAGCCGTCTGGAATGGACATTTTACGACAGCGGACATGTATTCCCCTTGGTTTTGCTAATTCCATAATGCTGCAAATACAAACAGCCTATGATAGCCAATGACTACTGAGGCTCTCAAAACGCATATTAATGGGACTTACACAAATCATCAATATAGGCTACAGGGTCCATCCAACTGCAGCCATGTATTTTCTCCAAAATATGTAGAGTGGAAAGGAGGTGTGCAGGCAACGAGCATGGTGTTGTTTCTTACAGCATATTGGATGACTGTCATTCATAATCCATTAACAAGCTCAATGTAACTTCAATAGGTTTAGGCTATTTACATACCCACGCTGGGCATGATACTCGAATGTACCCATCCTATACCCACCCTATACCCATCCTATACGCACCCTATACCCATCCTATACCCACCCTATACCCACCATATACCCACCCTATACCCATCCTATACCCACCCTATACCCACCCTATACCCACCCTATACCCACCATATACCAACCCTATACCCACCATATACCCACCCTATACCCATCCTATACCCACCCTATACCCACCATATACCCACCCTATACCCATCCTATACCCACCCTATACCCATCCTATACCCACCCTATACCCATCCTATACCCACCCTATACCCACCCTATACCCACCCTATACCCATCCTATACCCACCCTATACCCATCTTATACCCACCCTATACCCACCCTATACCCATCCTATACCCACCATATACCCACCATATACCCACCATATACCCATCCTATACCCATCCTATACCCACCCTATACCCACCCTATACCCATTCTATACCCACCCTATACCCATCCTATACCCATCCTATACCCACCCTATACCCATCCTATACCCACCCTATACCCATCCTATACCCACCCTATACCCACCCTATACCCATCCTATACCCATCCTATACCCATCCTATACCCACCATATACCCATCCTATACCCACCATATACCCACCCTATACCCATCCTATACCCATCATGAGGTTGCTACAACCTAGCCAACAAATGAAAGTTTATAACACAAATGCACAGGAGGAGAGTAACATTAATGTAATCAAGGTGACAGTGACACATTCAGTAATATCCTGCACACTCTTGCATCCCCCTCCGGTTCCCTCACACGCTTTGTAATGGAAAACATTGTCATTCTGTCATTCATATTCCATTCACCCAGTTAGTGCTGGATGTCAATCTTCTATGAACTAACATAATTCGTTAAAATGAAGAACTGTACTGTTCTAGGGGAGGAGTACCCAGAGAAAATGTTGCATATCACCTGTTAAACAAGCAATTCTTGACATTAATTATTTACAAAAATAAATAAATAGAAAACACACCCGCTGTGTAGCCACTGTGGGAATGTGAGGTGTTCAAATAAGTAGTTTGGTTTATTCTCGTCAATGCACTATTATTTCACTATGAGTTAATACTCTGCAAATAACTCATCTCGACAGTCCTCGTCCAAATGTGAGGTGTTCGATGCCTCCTGGTGGTTGTTTTGTTGAGGTGAATGACCTTCTCACCCGCAAACCGTTGTGACATCCCCGTATTTTCTCGTCAAAGCATTTGTGCTTGACAGGTGTTTCTGGTAAGTCAGGTCTGTTCTGTCACATCATTTGTGCAGGCATAAGAGAGCTGTCAATGTCTAATATTGATTCTAGGCTTTGGATTTGCCTTTGGAGTTTGCTATTGTTGTCTGTCAACAAAAGACCAAAGAGGTGTCAATGAAAGTCAAGGAAGCCATTATTAGGAGTTTGGACAATCATTAAAAAGAAAAAGACTGGCTGAGGAAGACCTCTGCAGTGGATGGCCTAAGAATGCTCATCATCATTAAGAAAACCCCCAAAACAATTGTTCCCCAGATCAGGAATACTCTCCAGGAGGCGTGAATCTGTCAGAGACTACTATCCTCAGAATACGTCAACAGCCAAACTACAGGATCTTCCCAAGATTTACAGCATACCACCTCATCTGTGAAACATGGTGCAGGGGGTGTTAGGTTTGGGCATGTATAGCTGCCACAAGAATTTGTCTTAATTGATGATTGTAGCGGCTGACGGCAGCAGCAGAATGTATTCTAAACTGTACAGAAACATCTGGTCTGCTCGAGTGCAAGCAAATTCATTGGATGGTGCTACATCATACAGTGAAACAGTGACCTAAAACATATTGCCATGTTTTTCAGGGCCAAAAAGTGGAAAGGTCTTGACTGGCCAAGTCAATCTGCACTATAAATGTTCACATCTCTACATTATACAACCACACACTGAATACACCCCTGTGTTTCTCTCTTTCTCTCTCTCTCTCTCTCTCTCTCTCTCTTCAACAACAGTCCAGATTGAGTGCTAATTGACACATCAGGATTGTAATAACCCAGTATAAACATATGTTTGTGTATATTTCCTCCACAGTGGATGTGGCTCTGGACCCTGATACAGCACATCACTATATCATCCTGTCTAAAGGTTGGAAACAAATGAGAGAAGCAGATTCGTGGCAGACTCGTGGCCATGACAACCCAGAGAGGTTTGACACTAACCACTGTGTCCTGGGGCAGGAGGGCTTCTCCTCAGGGAGATTCTACTATGAGGTGCAGGTGAAGGACAAGACTGAGTGGTCAATAGGAGTGGCTAGAGAGTCCATCAACAGGAAGGGGGATATTGAACTTAGCCCTGACAATGGATACTGGACTGTGTGGCTGAGGGATGGGAAGTACAAGGCTCTAGCTGGCCCTCCTGTCCTCCTCTCTCTGAGTCAGAAGCCCCAGAAGGTGGGGGTGTTTGTAGATTATGAGGGGGGTCAGGTCTCCTTTTATGATGTGGACAACAGGTCTCATATCTACTCCTTTACTGGAATCACCTTCACTGAGAAACTCTATCCATTCTTCAGCCTCTACCCTGATGAGGACAGTGAGATCTCGGCCCAACTGGTCATCACCCCTGTCAATCAAAAGAAGAGTTTTCACCTTAATGATTTGGAAGATTTGTAGTTTCCTATTTCTTATTTTCTACAAATCTGCAGGATAAAAACTGTTTTGGTTCCAGATAAAGATGTTGATGTTTGATGCTGTATAGCCCAGGTTTTGATGATGCAGAAACCCTCTTGAAAATCCCCTCGTTTCATATAAAATAATACAAAATAATGTTGATGGTTATTCTAATATCCGTCGTTGGACTAATGAGCCACATTTTGATGTACTGTAAGAACTTTTGAGATCCCACGATTAAATTAAATCAGTTTTATTATTTGGACTCTGCCTCATCCCTGTCTGCCTCGTCCCTGTCTGCCTCGTCCCTGTCTGCCTCGTCCCCGTCTGCCTCGTCCCCGTCTGCCTCGTCCCTGTCTGCCTCGTCCCTGCCTCGTCCCTGTCTGCCTCGTCCCTGTCTGCCTCGTCCCTGTCTGCCTCGTCCCTGTCTGCCTCGTCCCTGTCTGTTTGGAGTGTTTGCCTGCCTACTGTTTGTCCTTTAATCGACCCACACACCTCACCCACCCC
Organism: Argentina silus; assembly: GCF_951799395.1. NCBI lineage: Eukaryota > Metazoa > Chordata > Actinopteri > Argentiniformes > Argentinidae > Argentina > Argentina silus. The sequence continues at coordinate 63,960 of NW_028152907.1, read as the reverse complement.
TGGTGATGTTACAACACACACACACACACACACACACACACACACACCTCACCCACCCCTGGTGATGTTACAACACACACACACACACACACACACACACACCTCACCCACCCCTGGTGATGTTACAACATACACACACACACACACACACCTCACCCACCCCTGGTGATGTTACAACATACACACACACACACACACACCTCACCCACCCCTGGTGATGTTACAACACACACACACACACACACACACCTCACCCACCCCTGGTGATGTTACAACATACACACACACACACATACACACACACACACCTCACCCACCCCTGGTGATGTTACAACATACACACACACACACCTCACCCACCCCTGGTGATGTTACAACATACACACACACACACACACACCTCACCCACCCCTGGTGATGTTACAACATACACACACACACCCACACACCTCACCCACCCCTGGTGATGTTACAACATCTGAGTATGTATGCATGTATGTTCATGTATGTTCATGTATGTTCTCATCCAATAGATCATGGGGTGAGGTTAGATGGCTGTCATGAAAAAAAAGCCACTTGAAGTGTCAGTCTCCCACCACCATGAAGTAGAAGGTTTATGAAACATTTGTCCAGCAGGTGGCAGCATAGTAGTACACTTTACAACACACACACACACACACACACACACACCACATGCATGATGATTATGCTCCTCACATATCTGAATCTAGCTTAGTGTGCAAATTCACAATGGTCACAAGGAATTGAGTTAATCGGGACCACCATACCCTGCCTCAGGGGACTTGACAGCACCACAGAACTGGAGTGAAAGTAAAGTAGATGGAAGTATGGCTGCGACCAGGCTGAATATAGAGACACACCAGGGGGACGTTTGACCTGTTCTGTCTCCTTCCACAGCTCCACTGTCTCCTGTCCCTGTGGATATCACAGCTTCAACACACTCAGGTGATGGTTCTGAGCTCTCTATGAAAATGAAAGTTTGATGACAGTTATGGTGGCCATAAATAACTGTTATTGCCCACTGTCAGCTAATATATTATATTAGCTGACATTATGCATATATTATATTACTATTATTATTATTATTATTATTATTATTATTATTATTATTACTATTATTATTATTATTATTATTACTATTATTATCATTATTATTATTACTATTATTATATTATAATTCTATGATATTATTATTATATTATATTATTACTGTGATAACTGCTCTTGCTTTTATCCTGTGTGGTAACAACATCTGTTATTATGATTATCTGCTTCATAGAAGTGATGTCAGAAAATAAGGCAGTTTTGTTTCCATCCTGCAGTTTGTGACGTAAAGACTTTCATAGCATAATACATTTATGATACGCGTCTGTACTCCCGACCTGCAAGATTCAAGATTCAAGATTCTTTGCAGAATGCCTTCATTCATCCTTATGTATCTCAGCTCTTCTAAAAAAAAAAAAAAAAAAATAAATACTTTAAAAAAAATAAAATAATAATAATATTATGGTTTATGTTTTGGATTCTAAATTCATTTCTTTGAATACAAAAGTCTCACAGCTGCAGAATTTCGGTGAATAATTTTCAATAAAATCTGACACACACACACACCTTCCCCTAGACCAGGCCAGAGAGAAGTTGACTGTGGTTTGACAAACAGTTGTGTGAAGACAGGTTGTGGACAAAGAAACAACGCAATATCCTTGTTTTACAATAACCTGTCCATATTTCTTCAACAGCTCATTATGCTGCATGTATGATATATATCTGGTGCACATGCACACATGCACACACATAGTGAAACCATCATGCTTCCTATTTTCCAAAGACGTAGTATCAGTACAGTTTTTTTTTTTAATAGCAAAACAATTGTATGACCTGTATGCTGTACTACTAATCAATCTTGTGTGGTTTGACCTGTGTGCTAATAACCAGTCTGTGTCATTAACCACCACCACCAGGAAGCTGGCAGACTGTGGGACATCCATTTTTTTAAACTTTTAAATTAATGATATATAGCCATTGATACTTGAAAAATATAACGTGATTGTAGCAATGTCCGTTGTACACAGAGGCAGACGCAGCGTTTGGGGTAAGGGAACAACTTTCCCGTTTATTCATCAAAGTTCTCACAAATGTCTCTGGCTTTTCAGCCCTCCCAAACACTCGGCAACTTTCCAGTTGCCGTTTCTTTCCACTCCGCTCTCAGCTCTCCTCGCCTGTCTCGCCGTTTCCAGCTTAGCTACTGAAATGGCAGAAGCACACACATCTTAAACAATCGCCGACGAGACTTCATTTGCAGCAGGTGTGCAACAAAGTCTCGCCGACACAACCCCCTCTACAGGCCGAACGCTGCATGTCCCCCCACATACCCCCACCGCCCGACACAGGCCGGGGACCCGACGGCCGACGACCTACTCCCCCCCCCCTGCACGGGAGAGGAAGTCTGCCACGACCATCTGCGCCCCCGGTCTGTGCACGACGGAAAAGTTGAAGGGCTGCAACGCGAGGTACCACCGGGTGATCCTCGCGTTTACATCCTTCATGCGGTGGAGCCACTGGAGGGGGGCATGGTCGGAATAGAGGGTGGAGGCGCGACCCAGCAGGTAGTAGCGGAGGGTGCCGACCGCCCACTTGATGGCCAGGCACTCCTTCTCCACGGTGCTGTACCGGCCCTCCCTCTCCGACAGCTTGCGGCTCAGGTACAGCACCGGTCGGTCGGCCCCCTCCACGCGCTGGGTCAGCACTGCTCCCAGCCCTCTATCCGACGCGTCCGTCTGTAGGGAGAAAGGGAGGTTAAAATCAGGCGCATACAGGACCGTTTCTCCACAAAGAGCCCCCTTAAGGGCCTCGAACGACCCCTGGCACTGGCCCGACCATTGGACCGGATCCGGGGCACCCTTCCGGGTGAGGTCCGTCAAGGGACTGGCCAGCTCTGAAAACCCTGGTACGAACTCCCGGTAATATCCAGCCAGCCCCAGGAAGGCCCTCACCTCCTTCTTTGTCTTGGGCCGGGGAGAGGCGGCGATGGCCGCAGTCTTTTCAATCTGCGGTCGCACCTCCCCCCGTCCCAAGCGGTACCCCAGATACCGGATCTCCCTCCGCCCGATCACGCACTTTTTCGGGTTGGCCGTCAGCCCCGCCTGCCTCAGGGACCGCAGAACAGCAGCCCCACTCCGCACATGCTGCGGCCAGGTGTCACTGTGAATGACAATGTCATCCAGGTAGGCCGCAGCATAGGCGGCGTGCGGCCGCAGAATACGGTCCATGAGGCGCTGAAAAGTGGCTGGGGCTCCGAACAACCCGAAAGGGAGCACGGTGAACTGGAATAACCCGAGCGGAGTGGAGAATGCCGTTTTCTCCCGGGACACCGGCGAGAGTGGAATCTGCCAGTATCCCTTCGTGCAATCCAATGTCGTGAAGTACCTGGCCGTACCAAGCCGGTCCAAGAGCTCGTCGACCCGGGGCATCGGATATGCATCGAACTTGGAGACCGCATTAACCCGTCTATAATCCACACAGAACCGTATAGCCCCATCTGGCTTGTTGACAAGCACGATGGGGCTACACCAATCACTGCGGGACTCCTCGACCACACCCAGCTCCAGCATGGCTTCCAACTCCCTGCACACAACGTCTCGTTTGTGCACCGGCAACCTATAGGGACGCGTGCGCACCGTTAAACCCGGCTGCGTTTCTATATGGTGGTCGATGAGCGTAGTCCGACCGGGCAGGGGAGAGAACACGTCGGCGAACTTAAGCTGCAAATCTGCAACGTCCGCGGCCTGGCTAGCAGAGAGATGGTTATCAATATCGACCGGAGTGCTAACTTTCGATTTTGGGACTTCCGGACCGAACTCCTCTCTCTCCGGAATTACCGTAGCCAGAGCAACAGCGTATAACCTCATAATCCACGTCCCCCATGCGACGTGTGACCACAAACGGCCCTTGCCACTTCGCGAGTAATTTCGTGCTGGAGGTGGGTAACAGTACGAGCACCTTGTCTCCCGGTGTAAACTCTCGTAGGGTAGTCCCCCTGTCATACAGGCGTTTCTGACGCTCCTGGGCTTGCAGCAAATGCTCACGTGAGATAGCCCCTAGGGCGTGGAGCTTTGTGCGCAAGTCGAGGACGTACTGGATCTCACTCTTACTGTCGCTAGACCCTTCCTCCCAATTCTCTTTAAGCAGGTCTAGGACACCCCGGGGCTTACGCCCGTAGAGTAATTCAAACGGGGAAAACCCGGTGGAAGCTTGGGGAACTTCCCGCACCGCAAACAGGGGATCTAGCCATTTATGCCAATTCCGACTATCCTCGTGGACAAACTTCCGGATCATTGACTTCAAGGTCCGATTGAACCGCTCACAAAGGCCATCAGTGGCCGGGTGGTAAACACTGGTTCGAATCGCCTTGATGTTCAACAAGCCATACAGTTCCTTGAGGGTGCGTGACATAAAATTAGTGCCCTGATCGGTGAGAATCTCTTTCGGGATTCCCACGCGGGAGATGACTTGAAACAATGCTTGCGCTACACTCCTGGCAGAGATATTGCGCAGTGGTATTGCCTCGGGGTATCGGGTGGCATAATCTATCAAGACCAACACAAATCGATAACCCTGTGTACTCCGGTCAAATGGCCCGATAATATCCATCGCAATGCGGTCGAACGGGTTCTCGACCAATGGTAAGGGCCGCAAGGCATGCCCGTGGAATGGCCGGGGAATTTACCAACTGACATTCCCGACAGGAAGCGCACCACCTACGCACCTCTGCCCGAATCCCCGGCCAATAAAATCGAGCCATTATACGGTTCAGTGTTTTGTCATACCCTAAATGGCCCGCCATGGGGTTGAAATGAGCCGCCTGGAAGACCATTTCGCGGCGGCTGCGGGGAACCAACAACTGGGTTACTTCCTCCTGACTATGTGAGTCACGACTTACTCTATATAACCTGTCGCTGATAATCGCGAAATAGGGGTGGGCGCGCACTGTGTCTGGCCGTATCAAAGTACCATCAATTGCTATCACTTGGTCAAAGGCTGATCTTAGGGTCTCGTCACGAGACTGCTCGAGGGGGAAGTCGCCTAGCAGCGGATAGTTCGGCGGGGAAGTCTCGGGGTGAGGCGCCCCCGCCGGCTCCGGCTCCCCGGCAGTGCCGCGAGGCGCCGCCTCGGCACAGAGCACATTACACGCCTCACACCTCCCTAGCTGTCGTGCACGCATCCCGGTAGCCCTCTTTACCGCTTGAGGAAACCCCTCCCAATCCACACCTAGAATCAGGGGATGCGTGAGGCGTGGGCTAACCGCCGCCTGTACACTATGTTTTTTTCCCTCAAAATGAATTTCGATAGCGACCACCGGATATTCGTGAATGGGAGGGCCCGGTATGTCGCCGATGCGGACGACCTGTCCCACGTCCATCGCCTGACACTCAGCCTGCCCGTGGCCCGGCCGTCCGCACCGCCAACACCCCCCCCCTGTCGCTCGAGGTGCTACCTGTGGGGCCGGGGTCGGCTCTGGATGGGTGCGCCCCTGCCATCTTGGCCTTGGGGCGGGCGCCAGCCTCTCTCCTTCTGCTCCCTCGGCTCCTCCTGGGCGTCGGCCCCCCCCCCCTTGCCGCGGGGCCGGGGTTGGTCGTTGTGGCCCCCGCGGTGGGAGGGAGAGATGGTCCTCCGCCAGCCCCACGGCGGTCTTGAGGTCCTGGGGGCGGTGGTACTGGACCCAGGCGGCGGTACGGGCCGGGAGCCCCGCGAGGAACTGCTCCATCACTACCCGGTACCCGACCTCCACCGCCGAGTTGTTCTCGGGGTCCAGCCACCGCCATGCGCTGTCCTGCAGCCGCTGGGCGTAGGCGAAGGGCCGGCACCCCTCCTCCATTGCCAGGGCCCGAAACCGGCGCCGGTGTTCCTCCGGTGTAAGGCCCAGGCGGTTCCGAATCGCCCGGGCCAGGGACGTGTAATCCTGTTGGGCGGCCGCTGGCAAACTGTGGGCCGCGAGCTGCGCCTCCCCTGACAGGAGGGGCAGTAGATGGTAGGCCCACTCTCGGTCCGGCCACCCCGAGATCCTTGCCGTCCCCTCGAACACCGCGAGGAACGCCTCTGGGTCGTCCAGGTCCCCCATCTTCTGTAGCTGGACCTTGGGGGGACCTGGTGCCGCTCCGGTCCCCGGCGCCGGCCCGCCGACCCTGGTGAGGTCCTGGAGGAGGGCCCGGTCCGCCGTCGTCGCCGCCGTCAGCTCTTCCAGCGTCGCCTGCTGGGTCTGCTGCAGGGCCGTCTGTTGCTCGAGGACGAGCGCTATCCTCGATATCGCTGCTGCTAGCGTCTCCATCTTCCGCCTTCACTCTGTGTCCCAGGTTGGGCGCCAATGTAGCAATGTCCGTTGTACACAGAGGCAGACGCAGCGTTTGGGGTAAGGGAACAACTTTCCCGTTTATTCATCAAAGTTCTCACAAATGTCTCTGGCTTTTCAGCCCTCCCAAACGTTGCCGTTTCTTTCCTCTCAGCTCTCCTCGCCTGTCTCGCCGTTTCCAGCTTAGCTACTGAAATGGCAGAAGCACACACATCTTAAACATTCGCCGACGAGACTTCATTTGCAGCAGGTGTGCAACAAAGTCTCGCTGACACAACCCCGGCCACGGTCCTGTAGCTCCCTCTACAGGCCGAACGCTGCATGTCCCCCCACAGTGATTGATTGAAAACTTGATTTGTTTGTTGGTTGAATAGTGAACAAATAAAATAAGGTATGTTTTAAATCATCAACATTAGTGAACAAACTAAGATGGACACGTGCTGTTATCCCTTGATGGTTATGAGTGACAGATGAAATGTGCAGAAGGCTCCCAGCCAACACCCTGACTTAGTCCTTGCTAAGGTCATGGGGTCATGGAGGGCCGAGAACCAAGACTTCCAACCTGAACGTTGTGGGTTTGATTCGCCGTTGAGGCAATTTTGACTAAACTTGCTAATGCCTTCCACTGACTTCCCCTTACCTTAATCCAGACGAGCTTCACTTCATTTGTGTGTCTTGCTTAAGATGTAAAACTGGTTTACTACAACAATAACACACTTGAGAGTGGATATCAAAATAGCTTTGAGGGTCGACGCCAATTGGCTGCACACACACACACACACACACACACACACACACACACACACCCACACACACTCCTTCCCCTAGACCAGGCCAGAGAGAAGTTGACTGTGGTTTGACAAACAGTTGTGTGAAGGCAGGTTGTGGACAAAGAAACAACGCAATATCCTTGTTTTACAATAACCTGTCCATATTTCTTCAACAGCTCATTATGCTGCATGTATGATATATATATATATATATATATATATATATAAATATAAATATGAAATGTCTAATAATGTGGATACATCATGGAATCAAAAAATACACACATACTTAATTACATTAATTTGATACTCATTGATTACAAAACAGTTCCATATTAAAAGGCACAGCCTTCATGTGTCTTTCTGTTGTGAGGTTAGAGGATGTAATGTGATTTACAATAAATGCATCAATGTCAGTGGTCAGTATCTTACAGAAGTGTTGACCATATATTTCACAGTGTGTGTGTGTGTGTGTGTGTGTGTGTGTGTGTGTGTGTGTATGTTCGTCCTGTCACCCCAGTCCAGTCACATGATCATCACTGTGACAAAGCAGTATCTTACAGAAGTGTTGACCATATCAGGCGTGTTCTGCGTTGGTCTTTGGAGCGTTTCTCACATCTTCATGCCTACTCTGCATATGTGTGGTGAGCGTTGGTTAGCTAGGTCCCACTGTTGTCAACCCCTCGCCTCTCTCACCTCTGAGGACTCTGAGCAGTGAGGATGTCAAACGACACGGTCTACTACAATGTTGCAGGCAAACATAAACAGAAGATCAAATGGACCAGAGAGGACGGCCCCTCCACATGTGAGTGACTGGACCTTGTTACCTACTGGATAGAGGTTTATATTGTTGCATATTGTTCTTGTTAGGAGTAACCTCATAGTTACATAAAGCATTATTTCATTCATGTTACTGAAGTCTATTAGTTACTTTTGTTTTTAATGATAATGTGACAACAAGTAATAGTTGGTTTATAAGTGTTAAGTAATTGTAGCGGAGGTGGTTTGGAACCATGCTTGTTTGATGAGTAACCTTGCCTAGAGACTGGTAAGGCCAAGTGGCGCCCTGGGACTGGAAAGATGTCCTCATGGTCTTGTGGTAGACGCTTGGGTTTGGCGTGCAGAGCTCCTAATTCCATTCCCACCATGTGCGTGTAAAGGCATTACCAAATAATTGGTAATCTGGAAAAGGTCTAGATTTGTGGTTTTCTGTCACAGAGTCTGGCTACATTCAGGGCCGGCTAGAAGCATAAATGAAATAGATGATCCCCCCAAGGCCCTGCAACTTTCTAAGGGCCCCAAATGAAATAATCAATTTTGGATTATTTTCAAATTCATGATTCGGGACTCTTGATTCAGCCTGCGTGAGCCGGTGGCGCCAGCGGAGAGTGACAGCTGACTAGCAGATAGGGATGTACCCGAACTCGAATACGATATTAAGATGTGCACGAATATTGCGAGTTAAACAGTGCAGAATATCAACTTGTTTAAATTACCAATATCTGAGTTTTGGGAATTTCTGAGTTTTGTCTCGAGCAACAGATCGGATGGAAGCGAGAGAGGGAGAGAGCGATCTGCAGAGAGCAGAGGGGAGGGGCTGGTCCCCCTCACACACTCACAGCATCGGGAGAAGCGATCTGTTCCTTTCGGTCAAATCTCAAAATAGGACCAAGTATCGAAAACTAATAGAGTCTGTGTTGCTGTTTATTCATTCACTCTACATTATGGACAAGTTAATGAAGTTGCGTATTCGGATTTGCATGACAGATACAGATACTTGACGTCTCTTGGCTGAAGCGAGAGAGCGCAGTTTTTTCTCCCTCAGTTGTTGAGAGCAGAGGGGGAGGGGCTGGCCTCACACACACACACACACACACACACACACACACACACACACACACACACACACGAACACACACGCACAGATACAGTAGAGCGGGTGGAATGGATCTTTTGCCTGTTTATTCATTAACTTGATCTTATCGGTAATGAAGTTGGTAAAATTACTGAACAAATGGGTTTTTTAAAGTTGAAAATCGCCAGGTTCAGCAAACTTTGCCCTATGTGTTTTCTAGCGAAGATGATGGATTGATGGATTCTCAATAATTTGCTTGATTCTATCACTCGATCATTCTGTCTTAGTTTACAGTAAGCACTTATTTTAACCTTATAACAAGGATCGATTATTGTTCCGGTTCTTTTCACGAATATTTCAACAATATTGGATTTTCTGTAAATAATTGTAATCTGCATTTCAATGCCAATGACACTGTTTTATATGCAATTTTTGAAAAATGTGGTTGTTTTCCTGACAGTGTTTATAATATTTTGTATGATGTACGGTTGTAAATTGTGTCTATGCAGGGCTCCATTTCTAAAAGAGACCTTGTTCTCAATGGGACTCCCTGCCAAAGTAAAGGTTCAAGAAAAAGGTTAATCTAGACAAAATTAAAAAAAGAAAGAAAGAAATTAATGTACTGTAGACTATAATTATTACAATTACTGTGCTAGATGTATCAGAACTAAACCGTTTTCTGGCTTTATGGTATTAAGACAATTGATAAATGATGAGCAAATGATAAACAACACTTAACTGTAAAAATAATTCCGGTTGACGCCACGCTGAGGGTTGAACATTCCCAGATACAGGTAGTGACCTCTCGGTACACCCCTACTAGCAGCAAAGCAGTTGATCAAGCAGACAGAGAGACAATTCAAAGCTGTACATCTAACGTTCCCCTCTATGACTTAGTCTTGTATTCATGTCAAAAAGAGGAACAAAGAATCCAATACCAGAAACAGATTTCCATTGTATTATCGCAGGAAACTTTAGCTTGCTTTAGCTTTGTATACAAGGCAAGACATGCTATTAAAGTAAAATAATAAATAAATACTACATATTTTACAGCTCAACAAGCTTCCACATCAACCGTTAATGTCGTCGTCAACTTCAATGACTGACGCTGACTTGGTCTTAAAGTAGCAGTGACGTATTTTAGGAGACAGTTTTTTCATTAAGACTAGAATTGAATATGCTTTAGCAATCTGTTTAGGTAACACATGTTGGCAGATGTTTAGATCAGCATTTTTATTAAAGCCACAGTATGTAATTTCAAATACTGCATAGGCCTATCTCTTGAATTGGATGAATAGGCAATGAGTTATGAAGAGCATCGTGAGATAATTAGAACTTCTCACCTTTTCATGAGAAAAACACTTATGACTTCTTCCCCCTACATTTTGTTTTCATAAAATACTTTATATTTATACTTTACTGTATTTGATACAGTATCAATTAATTATGTCCCTGATAATGCAGTTATCCAGTCAACCCAGTCAACTGTCACCATTCATTCTGAATTTCCTCTCAGCTGGTGACCCAGACCCACCACCCTCATCTGACCCTGACCCTGATGACCCTGATGACCCTGATGACCCTGATGACCCCTCTCCTGTCGCAAGGTCAAAGATTGTGACCTCTAGAGGTGTATCACTGAAACTGCTGCTGGTTTTATTCTCTGTTGTCCTGATCGGAATGGCCGTCACATGTAGAGTTTGTAAGTACTGATGATGATGATGATGATGATGATGATGATGATGATGATGATACAATATTAAAATACTTATACTCTTCTCCCTTGATGACCAGATGTGATTAAGATGAAGGAGACCTTTGACATCATCCTGACAGGTGAGTTGAGAGTAGAGTATATTAGAGTAGAATAGAGTAGAGTAGAGTAGAGTGGAGTAGAGTAGGGTAGAGTAGAGTAGAGTAGAATAGAATACTTCCTGATGTTCATAATTGAAAATTATGATTGAACAATACGTATATGCAGCACTGTCATGATGAGGTAGCCCTGTCTGAGATGCTTTAACTTTGTTGCCTTTTTGACAACAAGAAAAACAAGTGTACTCAACCTAAGAATATATACATCTGTTTTCTGTTATCAGTTTCAGGTGAGATGTTTCCATAAGACAGAAACAGATACTGCTCAGTACTGCTAGGAATGACTGGTTGGAGTCCTACAAAATATCTCAGCCTATCATGACTAAGTGTACTCATCATAAGAAGCCCTATACCTCTGTTTTCTGTTACAGAGACAAAGAAAACACATGAAGAGCAGAAGAAGGAGCTGTGTGTACTTATGAAAGATAAGGCTGACCTCACATGTCATCAACTAGCATCAGGTGAGCCTTAATCTGTGATACCACCCTGCCCCCTACTGGGCATCAATGGGTAGTGACACGAGACAGGGCTCAGACCATTATGCCATTCAGTAAAAGTCTTATAATAATGATGTCAATAGATGGAGAATAGGCCAATTAGATCAATTAGATGTGGAACAGGGAAAGTGAATCAGACTTGTAGCGTTGGTCCTCCTCTGGTCAGCCAGTTCCAGTGTTCAGAGTTGATATACAATTAAAGGTGGTAAACTACATATATAAAACTATTGAGGGGACTTGTGTTGCACATTTCTAGTCCATCCATGTCCATGTTGCTCTCCTTGTTGGTCTCCAAGACAAATTAGAGAAACCATCAAAGAGAGCGTTGGACGAGCAATGGTAGAGAGAGAGCACGGGCCACGCCCCTCTCTTTTGTATCCTTCAGGCAGGAAGTCCACCTGACAGTATGTCTGAGCAACACTGCCCTCTGGGGCTATGGGGTGTGTAGTCAGTTATGTAGTGTCTAGTTAGTGCAATCAAATCTACCTAGACCTGGGGTCATCACACTACACATCATTGATACAACAGCATTGTAAAGTCCCAGTATAAACTATGTATATGTCCTCCACAGTGGACGTCACTCTGGACCCTGATACAGCACATCCTCGGCTCATCCTGTCTAAAGATGGGAAACAAGTGAGCCATGGAGACAAACCACAGAATCTCCCTGACAACCCAAAGAGGTTTAGTTGGTTTCTCAGTGTCTTGGGGAAGGAGGGCTTCTCCTCAGGGAGATTCTACTATGAGGTGCAGGTGAAGGACAAGACTAAGTGGGACCTAGGAGTGGCTAGAGAGTCCCTATACAGGAAGGGGGAGATTACACTTAGCCCTGAGGATGGGTATGGGTTCTGGATAGTGTGGCTGAGGGATGGGGAGTACAAGGCTATAGCTGGCCATCCTGTCCTCCTCTCTCTCAGTCAGAAGCCCCAGAAGGTGGGGGTGTTTGTAGATTATGAGGGGGGTCAGGTCTCCTTTTATGATGTGGACAACAGGTCTCATATCTACTCCTTTACTGGCATCACCTTCACTGAGAAACTCTATCCATACTTCAACCCTCAATTTAATGATGGTGGTAATAACTCAGCCCCACTGGTCATCACTCCTGTCAATTAAACAGACTGAGTTATAATCTTTGTAGGATTTCATGTTTTTCAGATTTTTATTTGTCATTATTTTGCTTTTTTACTTTTACTCATTTTTTCTTGATATGATGGAGAGAAACCCTGTTTAAGTGATTCACAGAAACAGTATAGAACATATTGTGATGGTCATGTATTTTCACACAAAACTAAAAAGATGAAATGAGATGAGATGAGATGCTTCAATGCAAATGTCTGATAGCTGATCCCCTCTCATTGAATGTAACGTACTTGATTGCTTATATGTTTATTATCATTGAATACAGGATAAGATTTTAATGTAAATTTGGTTGAATAAAGATGTTATTGCTAAAGTGGTTCGCTGAATCTCTTTGTTGACACACAGGAGATGATGCTCATAGAAAACAGATACTCATGTAATCACACTTGTAGATAAAACAGACACACACACACGACACTGTAGGAGGTAGGTAGCTTTATATGTACTCAAAGCATTACATTGCATGTGCGCGCGCGCACACACACACACACACACACACACACACACACACACACACACACACACACACACAGCAAAGTCATCTATAGTACATACATACAAGCTCCAGTACGTATTCAAAACACATTTTGTCATCATCATATATAAATTATGAAAATAAAACATTAGAATCCAACATATCTGAGCTGTAAACCATTTCCATATGTATTTAAAGTAGAAGACAAAGAGAGGATAACACTCTGGGGGAGAACTGTACTCTCCTGTACTCTCCTGTACTCTACTGTCCTCTCCTGTACTCTACTGTACTCTACTGTACTCTTCTGTACTCTACTGTCCTCTCCTGTACTCTCCTGTACTCTACTGTACTCTCCTGTACTCTCCTCTACTCTACTGTACTCTCCTGTACTCTCCTGATTCTACTGTACTCTCCTGATTCTACTGTACTCTCCTCTACTCTACTGTACTCTACTGTACTCTCCTCTACTCTACTGTACTCTACTGTACTCTCCTGTACTCTCCTCTACTCTCCTGTACTCTACTGTACTCTCCTGTACTCTACTGTACTCTACTGTCCTCTCCTGTACTCTCCTGTACTCTCCTCTACTCTCCTGTACTCTACTGTACTCTACTGTACTCTCCTGAATCTACTGTGTTTCACTATAGTTGGAATAGGTTGATACATCAGGTAGACTTGTTTTCACACAGCTGGTTGAGAAAACCATCTCTCTGCTAGCCAGGCCGCGGACGTTGCAGATTTGCAGCTTAAGTTCGCCGACGTGTTCTCTCCCCTGCCCGGTCGGACTACGCTCATCGACCACCATATAGAAACGCAGCCGGGTTTAACGGTGCGCACGCGTCCCTATAGGTTGCCGGTGCACAAACGAGACGTTGTGTGCAGGGAGTTGGAAGCCATGCTGGAGCTGGGTGTGGTCGAGGAGTCCCGCAGTGATTGGTGTAGCCCCATCGTGCTTGTCAACAAGCCAGATGGGGCTATACGGTTCTGTGTGGATTATAGACGGGTTAATGCGGTCTCCAAGTTCGATGCATATCCGATGCCCCGGGTCGACGAGCTCTTGGACCGGCTTGGTACGGCCAGGTACTTCACGACATTGGATTGCACGAAGGGATACTGGCAGATTCCACTCTCGCCGGTGTCCCGGGAGAAAACGGCATTCTCCACTCCGCTCGGGTTATTCCAGTTCACCGTGCTCCCTTTCGGGTTGTTCGGAGCCCCAGCCACTTTTCAGCGCCTCATGGACCGTATTCTGCGGCCGCACGCCGCCTATGCTGCGGCCTACCTGGATGACATTGTCATTCACAGTGACACCTGGCCGCAGCATGTGCGGAGTGGGGCTGCTGTTCTGCGGTCCCTGAGGCAGGCGGGGCTGACGGCCAACCCGAGAAATTGCGTGATCGGGCGGAGGGAGATCCGGTATCTGGGGTACCACTTGGGACGGGGGGAGGTGCGGCCAGATTGACGTGATACACCTGCAAGCTATCCCCCCGGTCCGAGCGTATAACCTCATAATCCACGTCCCCCATGCGACGTGTGACCACAAACGGCCCTTGCCACTTCGCGAGTAATTTCGTGCTGGAGGTGGGTAACAGTACGAGCACCTTGTCTCCCGGTGTAAACTCTCGTAGGGTAGTCCCCCTGTCATACAGGCGTTTCTGACGCTCCTGGGCTTGCAGCAAATGCTCACGTGAGATAGCCCCTAGGGCGTGGAGCTTTGTGCGCAAGTCGAGGACGTACTGGATCTCACTCTCACGCTAGACCCTTCCTCCCAATTTTCTTTAAGCAGGTCTAGGACACCCCGGGGCTTACGCCCGTAGAGTAATTCAAACGGGGAAAACCCGGTGGAAGCTTGGGGAACTTCCCGCACCGCAAACAGGGGATCTAGCCATTTATGCCAATTCCGACTATCCTCGTGGACAAACTTCCGGATCATTGACTTCAAGGTCCGATTGAACCGCTCACAAAGGCCGTCAGTGGCGGGTGGTAAACACTGGTTCGAATCGCCTTGATGTTCAACAAGCCATACAGTTCCTTGAGGGTGCGTGACATAAAATTAGTGCCCTGATCGGTGAGAATCTCTTTTGGGATTCCCACGCGGGAGATGACTTGAAACAATGCTTGCGCTACACTCCTGGCAGAGATATTGCGCAGTGGTATTGCCTCGGGGTATCGGGTGGCATAATCTATCAAGACAAACACAAATCGATAACCCTGTGTACTCCGGTCAAATGGCCCGATAATATCCATCGCAATGCGGTCGAACGGGTTCTCGACCAATGGTAAGGGCCGCAAGGCATGCCCGTGGAATGGCCGGGGAATTTACCAACTGACATTCCCGACAGGAAGCGCACCACCTACGCACCTCTGCCCGAATCCCCGGCCAATAAAATCGAGCCATTATACGGTTCAGTGTTTTGTCATACCCTAAATGGCCCGCCATGGGGTTGAAATGAGCCGCCTGGAAGACCATTTCGCGGCGGCTGCGGGGAACCAACAACTGGGTTACTTCCTCCTGACTATGTGAGTCACGACTTACTCTATATAACCTGTCGCTGATAATCGCGAAATAGGGGTGGGCGCGCACTGTGTCTGGCCGTATCAAAGTACCATCAATTGCTATCACTTGGTCAAAGGCTGATCTTAGGGTCTCGTCACGAGACTGCTCGAGGGGGAAGTCGCCTAGCAGCGGATAGTTTGGCGGGGAAGTCTCGGGGTGAGGCGCCCCCGCCGGCTCCGGCTCCCCGGCAGTGCCGCGAGGCGCCGCCTCGGCACAGAGCACATTACACGCCTCACACCTCCCTAGCTGTCGTGCACGCATCCCGGTAGCCCTCTTTACCGCTTGAGGAAACCCCTCCCAATCCACACCTAGAATCAGGGGATGCGTGAGGCGTGGGCTAACCGCCGCCTGTACACTATGTTTTTTTCCCTCAAAATGAATTTCGATAGCGACCACCGGATATTCGTGAATGGGAGGGCCCGGTATGTCGCCGATGCGGACGACCTGTCCCACGTCCATCGCCTGACACTCAGCCTGCCCGTGGCCCGGCCGTCCGCACCGCCAACACCCCCCCCCTGTCGCTCGAGGTGCTACCTGTGGGGCCGGGGTCGGCTCTGGATGGGTGCGCCCCTGCCATCTCGGCCTTGGGGCGGGCGCCAGCCTCTCTCCTTCTGCTCCCTCGGCTCCTCCTGGGCGTCGCCCCCCCCCCCCTTGCCGCGGGGCCGGGGTTGGTCGTTGTGGCCCCCGCGGTGGGAGGGAGAGATGGTCCTCCGCCAGCCCCACGGCGGTCTTGAGGTCCTGGGGGCGGTGGTACTGGACCCAGGCGGCGGTACGAGCCGGGAGCCCCGCGAGGAACTGCTCCATCACTACCCGTTACCCGACCTCCACCGCCGAGTTGTTCTCGGGGTCCAGCCACCGCCATGCGCTGTCCTGCAGCCGCTGGGCGTAGGCGAAGGGCCGGCACCCCTCCTCCATTGCCAGGGCCCG
>NW_028152907.1:35000-42500 GCF_951799395.1 Argentina silus | reverse complement strand
TGCAGTTATTTGTAAGTACTGATGATGATGATGATGATGATGATGATGATGATGATGATGATAGAGTATTACAATACTTACTGCTGCCTCCTTCTCCCCTGATTACCAGATGTGTTTAAGATGAAATCCGTGAAGGAGACCAATGACCTGAACCTGACAGGTGAGTTGAGAGTAGAGTAGAGTAGAGTAGAGGAGAGGAGAGGAGAGGAGAGGAGAGTTGATGAGAGTAGAGTAGAGTTGATAAGAGTAGAGTAAAGTAATGTACTTCCTGATATTCAAAACTGAAAATGAACATTATGTACAATATGCATTAACCTAGTTAAATACCCCCCCAAAATGCTTGAATCAAGCTTCTATTAATATAACTCTTCTTGTCAAGGCTTACAGACAGAATATGAAGCCCTGCAAGTTCAGAACAGAAACATAAATGACAGTTACTTAAAGATGGAGAACAATCTAAAGGGAGAGTGGAAGCTTTTTTCATTGTGCCAATATCAATACTGGATATCATATCTTCTTACATGTGCATGTGGAGTGAATTT
The DNA here is from genome assembly GCF_951799395.1 of Argentina silus. NCBI lineage: Eukaryota > Metazoa > Chordata > Actinopteri > Argentiniformes > Argentinidae > Argentina > Argentina silus. Next base: position 41,958 of record NW_028152907.1, on the reverse strand, counting down.
ATACAAACAAGTTATTGTTTCACAGACACATTGAAGAAGATGGAGGACCAGAAAAAGAGCTATGAAAACCTCTCAGATATGAAGGACAAGGAACTCACTGGTGAGTTTGGTCATCCAAGTACATTCTGTACAAATTCAAACAAATATTCAATATAGCAAATCACCAAATCACTCAAGTGTGGCCATTTCTTACCTTTTTACAACAAGAAAAACAAGAAAAGGGCTTGAAGGAACACAGCAAACAGTCAACTCATAGATGCATATTGTTTTAATTGCTTGAATGTGTGTGATATGTACTAGATATCTACTTCTCTCCCAAACAGACGTAAAAACTAAACTTGTGGAAGAACAAAACAAATCCAGTGAACTCTCTGAGAGAAAGACTGCTCTGGAGAGAGAACTTTCAGGTGAGATGTTTCCATAGGACAGAAACAGATACTGCTCAGTACTGCTAGGAATGACTGGTTGGAGTCCTGCAAAATAGCACAGCCTATCATGACTAAGTGTACTCATCATAAGAAGCCCTATACCTCTGTTTTCTGTTACAGAGACAAAGAAAACACATGAAGAGCAGAAGAAGGAACTGGCTGTACTTATTAAAGATAAGGCTGACCTCACATGTCATCAACTAGCATCAGGTGAGCCTTATTCTGTGATACCACCCTACCCCCTACTGGGCATCACTGGGTAGTGACACGAGACAGGGCTCAGACCCATTATGCCATTCAGTAAAAGTGTTATAATAATGATGTCAATAGATGGAGAATAGGCCAATTAGATCAATTAGATGTGGAACAGGGAAAGTGAATCAGACGTATAGCGTTGGTCCTTCTCTGGTCAGCCAGTTCCAGTGTTCGGAGATGATTTTCAATTAAAGGTGGTAAACTACATATATAAAACTATTGAGGGGACTTGTGTCGCACATTTCTAGTCCATCCATGTCCATGTTGCTCTCCGTGTTGGTCTCCAAGACAAGCGCGGGCCACGCCCCTCTCTTTTGTATCCTTCAGTCAGGAAGTCCACCTGACAGTATGTCTGAGCAACACTGCCCTCTGGGGCTATGGGGTGTATAGTCAGTTATGGAGTGTCTAGTCAGTGCAATCAAATCTACCTAGACCTGAGGTAGTCACATTAGACATCATTGATACAACAGCATTGTAAAGGCCCAATATAAACTATGTATATGTCCTCCACAGTGAACGTCACTCTGGACCCTGATACAGCACATCCTCGGCTCAACCTGTCTGAAGATGGGAAACAAGTGAGATTGGGAGACAAACAACAGAATCTCCCTGACAACCCAAAGAGGTTTAGTATCTATCCCATGGTCTTGGGGAAGGAGGGCTTCTCCTCAGGGAGATTCTACTATGAGGTGCAGGTGAAGGACAAGACTGGCTGGTCATTAGGAGTGGTTAGAGAGTCCATCAACAGGAAGGGGGATATTACACCTAGCCCTGACAATGGATACTGGATTGTGAGGCTGATGGATGGGGAGTACAAGGCTCTAGCTGGCCCTCCTGTCCTCCTCTCTCTCAGTCAGAAGCCCCAGATGGTGGGGGTGTTTGTAGATTATGAGGGGGGTCAGGTCTCCTTCTATGATGTGGACAACAGGTCTCATATCTACTCCTTCACTGGCATCACCTTCACTGAGAAACTCTATCCATTCTTCAGCCCCTGTGTTAACAGTGATGGTAAGAACTCAGCCCCTCTGGTCATCACTCCTGTCAATTAAACAGACTGAGTTAAAATCTTTGTGGGATTTCATGTTTTTCGGATTTTCATTTTTCATTCTTTTGCTTTTTTACTTTTACTTATTTTTTCTTGATTTGATGGAGAGAAACCCTGTTTAAGTGATTCACAGAAACAGTATAGAACATATTGTGATGGTCATGTATTTTCACACAAAACTAAAAAGATGAAATGAGATGCTTCAATGCAAATGTCTGACAGCTGATCCCCTCTCATTGAATGTAACGTACTTGATTGCTTATCTGTTTATTATCATTGAATACAGGATAAGATTTTAATGTAAATTTAGTTGAATAAAGATGTTATTGCTAAAGTGGTTCGCTGAATCTCTTTGTTGACACACAGTAGATGATGCTCATAGAAAACAGATACTCATGTAATCACACTGGTAGATAAAACACAGACACACACACACGACACTGTAGGAGGTAGGTAGCTTTATATGTACTCAAAGCATTACATTGCATGTGCGCATGCGCACACACACACACACACACACACAGCAAAGTCATCTATAGTACATACATACAAGCTCCAGTACGTATTCAAAACACATTTTGTCATCATCATATATAAATTATAAAAATTAGACATTAAAAAACATTAGAATCCAACATATCTGAGCTGTAAACCATTTCCATATGTATTTAAAGTAGAAGACAAAGAGAGGATAACACTCTGGGGGAGAACTGTACTCTCCTGTACTCTACTGTACTCTCCTGTACTCTACTGTACTCTCCTGTACTCTACTGTACTCTACTGTCCTCTCCTGTACTCTCCTGATTCTACTGTGTTTCACTATAGTTGGAATAGGTTGATACATCAGGGAGACTTGTTTTCACACAGCTGGTTGAGAAAGACCATGACAGGGTTAAATCAAGGGAGGGCAAGAAGAAGAAGAAGAAGAAGAGGGGGGGGGGGGGGAGAGAGAGATAGTGGGGGGGGCGATGTAGAGAGTTGCATCATTGTGACCTGCGTACCTGTGTTTGTGTCGTAGGCTTTTAAAACCAGGTACTGTTTCAACAGTCACACTGAAGAAGTTAGAGCACCAGAATAATGAGCTGTGAAGAATCTCTCAGATACTCAGGATAAGGAACTCTGGTGAGTTTGATCATTCATGTACATTCTGTTTATATTCTGCCCCCTACTGGGCATCACAGGGTAGTGACAAGAGACAGGCCTGAGATCCATTCTGCCAGTCAGTTTTAGTTCTATTATGAAGGCAGTAGATGGAGAAAAGGGAATTTAGATATGGGACAGGGAGGGTGAAGTTCTGCCTACGTGGCCTTCAAGAAACTGCATTGGGAAGAAGCTGCTGGTTGAGAGGTAACAATAGCATAGCTGCCACAGATAACATTTTATTTAAAGATTCCTCAAGTTATGACTGTAACTACAGTATCAACAACTGTTCAACTGTCTATGCAGAGTTTAATAAGTACTTCTGAGAGGCTTGCTAAGAACCTCGACATAACTTTCAATGACATAGTATGAACTATTCTGTAGATAATGTACATATAAACATACATCCAGTAGTATCAACTATTCTGTAGATAATGTACATATAAACATACATCCAGTAGTATCAACTATTCTGTAGATAATGTACATATAAACATACATCCAGTAGTATGAACTATTCTGTAGATAATGTACATGTGAACATCATCCAGTAGTATGAACTGATTAGACAGGTGTAAGCTTATGTCAATAGATGTGGTGACCTGACTACAGTGGTCTCTTCCGTGTCCACAGAGCTGAGGAGGATGCAGCAGTATGCAGGAATGTGCTGTTTAAACATGTAATACATTGATGATGTATGACAGTGAATGCCCCCCCCCCCCTCCTTGACCTGTGCTTTGGGCTCTGGTGCTACACATGAATGCAGGCATGACAGAGGTCAGATGATCAGGATGCTCAGTACTGTGTTGACAAGGAACAAACATTCTTAGTTAGTCTACAGCTGGTCATGGAGACATGTTTGAATTGCCTTTATACAACGGTTTGATCACAACAAGCATTATGATTGGCGGAGAGATGTTCAAAGCTTTATTCCCTGATAAAGTAACAGCTATGACATGTTTAACTGTTTTCCATACATTGCAGTAATATGCGTGCGAATCGAATTCCAAATGGAATTACGGAGATTTGTTCATCCCGTTACCTTGACAACAGTGGTCGTTGAGATAACTATATTTCTGAGCGCAGGGCAGAAACCATCACAATCGATCACAAAATGAATGCTGAAGGCATTGTTTTCTTGTCAGCATTATTTGTTTAGTTTGTGACCATTGTATAAATGCGAGAAGTCACTTGAGTCTGTGCTTCATCCTGAATAAAGTCACAGCTGATGGGTTTGCGGCCTCCGCTGTGACTTTATTCAGGATAAAGCACGGCCTCTCATTCCTTATTGCTTCATTAGCAACACTGTTACGACTCGAGGTGAAAACTCGTCCACGTCTAGGGGCTGTAGAGGAGTCGCAACAAAAAGGTAGGACACCGAACATATTGTAGGAATTATACAACAACAAGCCACACTAATATTCAGGTATATATTTACTCAGGGTAAACACAAACACGAGACACACGGTAAGGGGAAAAGGGAACTAAGAGTGGTGCCAACGCAAAGAAATCATAAACAAAAGTGATGTCTTAACCCAGTGCAATAGTAAGCTATGCTATCAAGGCTATGCTAAAATGCTATGCTACACTAGACTAATACATACATGGGGCGGCACCCACTGAAAGAAAACACGATGTAAACTATAATATTTATGGGCTTCGAACAAACAAGGCAATAGCGAGTCGACGGCGACCACAAGACGACAATGAAACGGGTCGACTCTGGAGGGGAAGACAGGCGGAGCTTTTAAAGGAAACGGACAGCCCTCTGATTGGACAGGAACAGATGAGTGAAGGAGACGAATGGCCAATTGTTGACGGTCACCTGAATGTAGAATGACAGGGTAAGGTAGAAACAGAAGGAAACACAAAACACACACGTACAAGGACACACGTACATGCAGGAGTGGGAACGTAACAACACTGACCAAGGACTGATGTCTGTCACTCACTGGATTGTGCTGAGTTGACGTGATGCATTTGAATGTTGAGGTTGATGACACACCCAAGAGACACTCTCAATGTGAAGCAACAGACTTGAACACACGTCTCCTTCCTCAACATGGCCCATGTGTTGGTGTAGTTACAGGCTCCCCTCAGAGGGGGGCGCTAACAGACACCTGGGTGGTCCTCAGTAAAGGTGGAATCTGTAACTTCTCAATCCCATGTGGCCTTTAAACCCACATGTGCTGCTAGTTCACACACTGTCCACATGTCGTTCATATGTGGACCTTATCTGTTTAAAGGTAAATAAGAAAACAAACAAACAAGTTAACATGGATCCTATTCTGTTGAACTTGTTAATATCGGGGAATACCATTCTTCTCTCACTGCAATAATGTACTGTACTGTATTTAGATTCATGGGTTCATAAAACAATGTTTATGACGGGAGGTGAAAAGGAACATAGTTGTGATTCATATATTCACATGAAAGTGCTCAGAGATGTTGATTGAACAGCCCTCAGGCATTGAAACTCCGCCCCTTACTGGTCAGTGACCTCTTCACAGCTTTGTTTCTAAAGTACACACATTCTCTCTCCCTCCCTCCCTCATTCACACACACACACACACACACACACACACACACACACACACACACACACACGTACACACACACACACACTCACACACTCACACACACACACACACACACACACGTACACACACACACACACACACACACACACACACTACAAGACCACCAGCCCAGAGAGAAGTGAACTGCTGGCTGTGGTTTGATGTATCCTGTGAAGGAGGGAGGGAGTGGGGGAGGTCTGAAGATGTTTTTTTCCGTTGTGGGCAAATAAACTAATGAAGATACTCTTCATTTGAAGCATCCATGACTCAATCCATATCAGAATCTATATATGATGACTGTATTTACTTTATTCCCTCCTTGGCCCACTGTGGCACCTAGTCTGTCAATTGGTTAAATAGTAAACAAGTGAAATGTGTTTTATTTCATCAACTTCAGTGCGCAAACTAAAATGGACACATGCTCACATGCACACATTGGTCTTATCTCTTGATCTTTCTGACTGAGAGATGAAATAAGGGAGGGAGGGGAGAGGAGGAGAGTGAGATGGGGTGGGTTAGGGTTAGGGTGGGGGAGACAGAGGTAGGGGAGGGAGAGAGGGGAGAGGAGGAGAGTGAGATGGGGTGGTGTGGGTTAGGGTGGGGGAGACAGAGGTAGGGGAGGGGAGAGGAGGAGAGTGAGATGGGGTGGGGTGGGTTAGGGTGGGGGAGACAGAGGTAAGGGAGGGAGAGAGGGGAGAGGAGGAGAGTGAGATGGGGTGGGGTGGGTTAGGGTGGGGGAGACAGAGGTAGGGGAGGGAGAGAGGGGAGAGGAGGAGAGTGAGATGGGGTGGGGTGGGTTAGGGTGGGGGAGACAGAGGTTGGGGAGGGAGAGAGGGGAGAGGAGGAGAGTGAGATGGGGTGGGGTGGGTTAGGGTGGGGGAGACAGAGGTAGGGGAGGGAGAGAGGGGAGAGGAGGAGAGTGAGATGGGGTGGGTTAGGGTTAGGGTGGGGGAGACAGAGGTAGGGGAGGGAGAGAGGGGAGAGGAGGAGAGTGAGATGGGGTGGTGTGGGTTAGGGTGGGGGAGACAGAGGTAGGGGAGGGAGAGAGGGGAGAGGAGGAGAGTGAGATGGGGTGGGTTAGGGTTAGGGTGGGGGAGACAGAGGTAGGGGAGGGAGAGAGGGGAGAGGAGGAGAGTGAGATGGGGTGGGTTAGGGTGGGGGAGACAGAGGTAGGGGAGGGAGAGAGGGGAGAGGAGGAGAGTGAGATGGGGTGGGGTGGGTTAGGGTGGGGGAGACAGAGGTTGGGGAGGGAGAGAGGGGAGAGGAGGAGAGTGAGATGGGGTGGGGTGGGTTAGGGTGGGGGAGACAGAGGTAGGGGAGGGAGAGAGGGGAGAGGAGGAGAGTGAGATGGGGTGGGTTAGGGTTAGGGTGGGGGAGACAGAGGTAGGGGAGGGAGAGAGGGGAGAGGAGGAGAGTGAGATGGGGTGGTGTGGGTTAGGGTGGGGGAGACAGAGGTAGGGGAGGGAGAGAGGGGAGAGGAGGAGAGTGAGATGGGGTGGGTTAGGGTTAGG
>NW_028152907.1:10000-30000 GCF_951799395.1 Argentina silus | reverse complement strand
TGTAAAAATAATTCCGGTTGACGCCACGCTGAGGGTTGAACATTCCCAGATACAGGTAGTGACCTCTCGGTACACCCCTACTAGCAGCAAAGCAGTTGATCAAGCAGACAGAGAGACAATTCAAAGCTGTACATCTAACGTTCCCCTCTATGACTTAGTCTTGTATTCATGTCAAAAAGAGGAACAAAGAATCCAATACCAGAAACAGATTTCCATTGTATTATCGCAGGAAACTTTAGCTTGCTTTAGCTTTGTATACAAGGCAAGACATGCTATTAAAGTAAAATAATAAATAAATACTACATATTTTACAGCTCAACAAGCTTCCACATCAACCGTTAATGTCGTCGTCAACTTCAATGACTGACGCTGACTTGGTCTTAAAGTGGCAGTGACGTATTTTAGGAGACAGTTTTTTAATTAAGACTAGAATTGAATATTCTTTAGCAATCTGTTTAGGTAACACATGTTGGCAGATGTTTAGATCAGCATTTTTATTAAAGCCACAGTATGTAATTTCAAATAATGTATAGGCCTATCTCTTGATTTTGATGAATAGGCAATGAGTTATGAAGAGCATCATGACATAATTACTACTTCTAACCTTTTCATGAGAAAAACACTTATGACTTCTTCCCCCTACATTTTGTTTTCATGAAATACTTTATATTTATACTTTACTGTATTTGATACTGTATCAATTAATTATGTCCCTGATAATGCAGTTATCCAGTCAACCCAGTCAACTGTCACCATTCATTCTCAATTTCCTCTCAGCTGGTGACCCAGACCCACCACCCTCATCTGACCCTGACCCTGACCCTGATGACCCTGATGACCCTGATGACCCTGATGACCCCTCTCCTGTGGCAAGGTCAAAGGTTGTGACCTCTAGAGGTGTATCACTGAAACTGCTGCTGGTTTTATTCTCTGTTGTCCTGATCGGAATGGCCGTCACATGTAGAGTTTGTAAGTACTGATGATGATGATGATGATGATGATGATGATGATGATGATGATGATGATACAATATTAAAATACTTATGCTCTTCTCCCTTGATGACCAGATGTGATTACGATGAAGGAGACCTGTGACCTGAACCTGACAGGTGAGTTGAGAGTAGATTCGAGTAGAGTAGAGTAGATTCGAGTAGAGTAGAGTAGAGTAGAGTAGAATAGAGTAGAGTAGAGTAGAGTAGAGTAGTGTAGAGTATAGTAAAGTAGAGTAGAGTAGAATAGAGTAGAGCAGAATACTTCCTGATATTCATAATTGAAAATTATTTTTGAACAACATGTATATGCAGCACTGTCATGATGAGGTAGCCCTGTCTGAGACGCTTTAACTCAAGTGTCGCCTTGGGACCCTGAGAACGTCCTCTTGGCCTAATGGTACTGTAGATGCCTTGTCTTCCATGTAGGAGACCTGGGTTTGAACCCCACTCATCACACATACATTTGTGGGGAACTTTCCGAACAGTATAGTTGACTAACTTTTTCTCTACCCCTGGTCAGTATCTCAGGATACTATCAATACTGTGAATCATATCTTCTTACATGATTGTGTCTGTGCAGTAAACTAGTTATTATTTCCACAGACACACTGAAGAAGTTGGAGGACCAGAAAAAGAGCGATGAAAAGGAACTCTCTGGTGAGTTTGGTGATCCAAGTCCTTTATGTGTTCATTCCAAGACATATTCAAAACAACAATTCACCAAATCACTCAAGTGTGGTCATTTCTTGCCTTTTCACAACAAGAAAAACAAGTGTACTCAACATAAGAAGCCTAATATACATGTTTTCTGTTATCAGTTGTTATGCTAGATATCGACTTCTTTTTCTCTCCCAAACAGACGTAAAAACAAAACTTGTGGAAGAACAAAACAAATCCAGTGAACTTTCTGAGAGAAAGACTGCTCTGGAGAGAGAACTTTCAGGTGAGATGTTTCCATAAGACAGAAACAGATACTGCTCAGTACTGCTAGGAATGACTGGTTGGAGTCCTACAAAATAGCACAGCCTATCATGACTAAGTGTACTCATCATAAGAAGCCTAACCCTAACCCTAACCCTAACCCTATACCTCTGTTTTCTGTTACAGAGACAAAGAAAACACATGAAGAGCAGAAGAAGGAACTGGCTGTACTTATTAAAGATAAGGCTGACCTCACATGTCATCAACTAGCATCAGGTGAGCCTTATTCTGTGATACCACCCTGCCCCCTACGGGGCATCACTGGGTAGTGACACGAGACAGGGCTCAGACCCATTATGCCATTCAGTAAAAGTCTTATAATAATGATGTCAATAGATGGAGAATAGGCCAATTAGATCAATTAAATGTGGGACAGGGAAAGTGAATCAGACTTGTCGTGTTGGTCCTCCTCTGGTCAGCCAGTTCCAGTGTTCTGAGATGATTTTCAATTAAAGGTGGTAAACTACATATATAAAACTATTGAGGGGACTTGTGTCGCACATTTCTAGTCCATCCATGTCCATGTTGCTCTCCTTGTTGGTCTCCAAGACAAATTAGAGAAACCATCAAAGAGAGCGTTGGACGAGCAATGGTAGAGAGAGCACGGGCCACGCCCCTCTCTTTTGTATCCTTCAGGCAGGAAGTCCACCTGACAGTATGTCTGAGCAACACTGCCCTCTGGGGCTATGGGGTGTGTTGTCAGATATGTAGTGTCTAGTCAGTGCAATCAAATCTACCGAGACCTGGGGTCATCACACTACACATCATTGATACAACAGCATTGTAAAGGCCCAGTATAAACTATGTATATGTCCTCCACAGTGGACGTCACTCTGGACCCTGATACAGCACATCCTCGGCTCATCCTGTCTAAAGATGGGAAACAAGTGAGAATGGGAGACACACAACAGAATCTCCCTGACAACCCAAAGAGGTTTAGTATCTATTCCATTGTCTTGGGGAAGGAGGGCTTCTCCTCAGGGAGATTCTACTATGAGGTGCAGGTGAAGGACAAGACTTACTGGGACCTAGGAGTGACTAGAGAGTCCATCAACAGGAAGGAGGATATTACAGCTAATGGGTACTGGATAGTGTGGCTGAGGGATGGGGAGTACATGGCTCTAGCTGACCCTCCTGTCCTCCTCTCTCTCAGTCAGAAGCCCCAGAAGGTGGGGGTGTTTGTAGATTATGAGGGGGGTCAGGTCTCCTTTTATGATGTGGACAACAGGTCTCATATCTACTCCTTTACTGGCATCACCTTCACTGAGAAACTCTATCCATTCTTCAGCCCTCACCTTAACGATGGTGGTAAGAACTCAGCCCCACTGGTCATCACTCCTGTCAATTAAACAGACTGAGTTAGAATCTTTGTGGGATTTCATGTTTTTCTGATTTTTATTTTTCATTATTTTACTTTTTTACTTTTACTTCTTTTTTCTTGATATGATGGAGAGAAACCCTGTTTAAGTGATTCACAGAAACAGTATAGAACATATTGTGATGGTCATGTATTTTCACACAAAACTAAAAAGATGAAATGAAATGAGATGAGATGCTTCAACGCAAATGTCTGATAGCTGATCCCCTCTCATTGAATGTGTCGCCGAGGGTGAGTCTAGTATGGCCTTTTCCCGGCCTAAACACCATTCCCAACGTTACCCAGTTAAGCACAGCAGGATTGGCCCGAGGTTTGAGGGCAACCTTGGTGAATCACCATGACACTGCGAGAAAGAGAAAAAGCTTAGCAGCTGGGGGCCCGACCTGACGAGGGACACCGCGGCTGCGGATGTTCCTGAAACACATTTTATCTTTGATCTATTCTTCAAATAGGTGCAACTGCATAACTGCTTATGAATGATAAGTTGATTAAAATAGGTGTAAACTGCATTACTGCTTATAAATGATAAGTTGATTCAAATGTGTGTAACTGATTAATGATAAGTTGATTCGAATGTGTGTAACTGATTAATGATAAGTTTATTCAAATGTGTGTAACTGATAAGTTGATTCAAATGTGTGAAACTGATTAATGATAAGTTGATTCAAAGTAGTGTAACTGATTAATGATAAGTTGAGTCAAATATATATAATTGGTTAATGATAAATGAGTTCAAATATGTGCAAAAGGCAAAACTGAATAAGAGAAATTATAAGGGTAGTGTATGACTCCGGGTCAACATATCTAGTTGGACCTCGTAGTGATAACGGTTTAACTGATACTGAAGTAGGCAACCAAATGTATTAATGTTTGACTGTATAATTCTTACTCAGAAATGATTGCTGAAGTAGGCCACCATACTAATGTTTGACTGTATAATTCTTACTCAGGGATGATTGCTGAAGTAGGCCACCATACTAATGTTTGACTGTATAATTCTTACTCAGGGATGATTACTGAAGTAGGCTAATCATGTGTGCTAATGTTAATTGTATACCATATGTACTAAATGTTAACTTTGAGAAAGGCCTAGATTAGTATGGCACAAAAATAGAGTAGGATTGCAGAAGTCCACAAAAAGAAGTGGCCTTGAGTCCATGTTTGAGCAGGAGAGTGATAAGTATGTCTAGTAGACATAACAACAGGTGCCCTTATGCCCATGACTAAGCATGGGTGCGAACTCGGGGTGATGTAATGAATTAGATCGAATTCAATGCCTGACGAAATGAACTAGATAAGAAAGGGTGGGGGTAAAGGAAAGCCCCATTGCAAACTATAAAAAGAGCTCCCTGCAGCAGTACAACGGACTTTCCCCGCTGCGGAGCGTAACACCTGAAGGACCGAAGCAGGACTGAGTGTGCTGAAGATTACCCCAAAGTGGAAACTGGAGTTTTTCATACTCTAGCACCCGAGCAGGATCTCCTTGTCCGGAGCTCACACTCTGATTGAATTCTGACTGTCGGCCTCGCCACACTAGTACAACGGAGGACCTTGGCGGACCTTTGTTTATATAACAACAGCTCTGGCGGATAGAAGAACCCGCTACGCTCTGATCAAGTGACACTGGGGCTTCTCTAAATTTCACAGGCAGAGTAGGGACAGACTGATAGGTTTTATTCTTTTCTAATTTGTATCATTTTTTGAATACTAGCATTTTACCATTTAATCACTCTGCCTGTTTATGCTGCAATGTTTTAAGCCATCATTAAAGAATTTAACCTGCATTTAAAGGAATAGTTTTCTCAATTTTAATTCTTAATTTTTTTTTATTTTCTTTTATTTTTTTTATTATTATTATTATTATTATTTTTTAAATATATTTTTAGTCATTCCATCCCTCATAAGCCTTTTTACCTCCTCCTGGTAACATAAAATATTATAGATTGCTGTGCATAATACATCTTAGGATCTGAAGGGTTATATCTGGCCCCTTATTACCTCCTTTGGGTAAATTATCCTTACCGATAAACCCTTTATCCGCAACCACACCAACTGGCACTCATATTAGATTAGAGCGGTCGTTAACCATAGAGATTACCCACTTCTGTGTACAGTTTTTAGGTCTGGTGTGATTTTTCAGTTCAGCTGAGGTGGGTAGAGGAAGATATGGGAGGAACTATGGGATGTAGACCGTTAACTGCGGACTGAATCTAATCGACACCAACCGACATAGGACCAGTCAGCATCTGACAGGGTAAGACCCCTCAGGCTGAGGATCCATAACCGCTTATCTGAGGGTTGGTCGGGGGTTCTGTACAGAGCCTAAATTCCCGGGAGACAAATGTAACGTACTTGATTGCTTATATGTTTATTATCATTGAATACAGGATAAGATTTTAATGTAAATTTGGTTGAATAAATATGTTATTGCTAAAGTGGTTAGCTGAATCTCTGTTGATACACAGTAGATGATGCTCATAGAAAACAGATACTCATGTAATCACACTTGTAGATAAAACACAGACACACACACGACACTGTAGGAGGTAGGTAGCTTTATAAGTACTCAAAGCATTACATTGCATGTGCATGCACACACACACACACACACACACACACACACACACACACACACACACACACACACACACACACACACACACACACACACACACACACACACATAAACACACAAAGTCATCTATAATACATACCTCCAAGCTCCAGTACGTATTCAAAACACATTTTGTCATCATCATATATAAATTATGAAAATAAAACATTAGAATCCAACATATCTGAGCTGTAAACCATTTCCATATGTATTTAAAGTAGAAGACAAAGAGAGGATAACACTCTGGGGGAGAACTGTACTCTCCTGTACTCTCCTGTACTCTTCTGTACTCTCCTGTACTCTACTGTACTCTCCTGTACTCTCCTGTACGCTCCTGTACTCTACTGTACTCTCCTGTACTCTCCTGTACTCTACTGTACTCTACTGTACTCTCCTCTACTCTACTGTACTCTCCTGTACTCTACTGTACTCTCCTGTACTCTACTGTACTCTCCTGATTCTACTGTGTTTCACTATAGTTGGAATAGGTTGATACAATAGGTAGACTTGTTTTCACACAGCTGGTTGAGAAAGACCACTACAGAGTTAAATCAAGGGAGGGCAATAAGAAGAAGGGGGGGTAGAGAGATAGTGGGGGGGGGGGGGGGGGGGGGCGATAGAGAGTTGCATCATTGTGACCTGCGTACCTGTGTTTGTGTCGTAGACTTATAAAACAAGGTACTGTTTCAACAGTCACACTGAAGAAGTTTGAGCACCAGAATAATGAGCTGTGAAAAACCTCTCAGATACTCAGGATAAGGAACTCTGGTGAGTTTACTGGGTAGTGACAAGAGACAGGGCTGAGATCCATTCTGCCAGTCAGTTTTAGTTCTATTATGAAGGCAGTAGATGGAGAATAGGGAATTTAGATATGGGACAGGGAGGGTGAAGTTCTGCCTACGTGACCTTCAAGAAACTGCATTGGGAAGAAGCTGCTGGTTGAGAGGTAACAATAGCATAGCTGCCACAGATAACATTTTATTTAAAGATTCCTCAAGTTACGACTGTAACTACAGTATCAACAACTGTTCAACTGTCTATGCAGAGTTTAATAAGTACTTCTGAGAGGCTTGCTAACAACCTCCACATAACTTTCAATGACATAGTATGAACTATTCTGTAGATAATGTACATATGAACAGACATCCAGTAGTATGAACTATTCTGTAGATAATGTACATATAAACAGACATCCAGTAGTATGAACTATTCTGTAGATAATGTACATGTGAACATCATACATTAGTATGAACTATTCTGTAGATAATGTACATATGAACATTCATACAGTGTGTATATATATATATATATATATATATATATATATATATATATATATATATGACGTGTTTTACATAATTTCTAATTGAATTGCATGCATTATAATGAGCCCATCCTCCGATTTCTACCTCCACCAGGCTCCGCTGACCACCATCCTACTTTCCATCAAGACTCGTAATTTATGACCTGAGTGTCAGTGTTTACTTACCTTCCAACATTACATTTACATTTACATTTTTGACATTTAGCATACGCTTTTATCCAAAGCAACTTACAACAAGTACATTTGTCTCAAGTAATTGAATCATCTATACATCAGTCATCATAGAAAAGAAAAATGCTATGCTAGGACCAGGGGCCATTGGCAGTCACAATGCTAGAAGAAGGAAGGATTACTTCGTTTTGTTTTTTTGTTGTTAAATATTTATTTTACAGTAGAGGAACTGTACAGGGGGTAGCGGGGGGTGAAGAGGTCTTTGGGAGGGACAGTCAAGATGTAGCCTGAAGAGATGAGTCTTCGATCTACGGCGGAAGATTGGCACAACTTCCTGGATATGTCACGGACCTTGAACGTTCAGTCCTGGGTGCCTCTGTTCAACTAACCCTACTCGGGGGATAGTTTCGTAGCGCTACGGCTGCCACATTTCTGTCTGAAAGGGTACTCTTCAGAAGCGGCACTTTGTCTGAAAGGGTACGCATAGAATGATCAATACAGTTATCAAAGTGCAGTTGAAGCTGGACTCTTCCTCCTCAGACCTCCACATAGTACTCGCCAAACATAGACCTTTTGAAGAAAAAAAAAAAATACACGAACTTGTTTTCTACCTTTACTTTAGACAAATACTTATTGCAAATCGCTCTGGATAAGAGCGTCACTATGACTGAAATGTAAACAGATCTATGAATTAGAGTCCAAACCATCAGTGACACCATTCAAATTACTGAATAGGAAAACCGTACATCAAAGACAAGGGTCTTTCCTGAATTCATCGCGTCCTCTCTCTCTCCTTTCTTCCTTCTCAAAACGCATTGAGATTGAAAAGGTGCGAGTGGGGGAAATGCGTTATGACAAGGAGGTAAGGACAGAGGACGCAAGGAATCAAGGAAAGGAAAGTGTCTTGAGATTGAATTCAACTCGTCCGTGTCTGTGTCACGCCCAACTTCTACGTAAGGAAGGGAGAAGTAGATTCTTTCCAACATGGCGACGACCATAGACGACAGCAATGCCGCACTGGCGACAAAGAAGAAACATCTCGGAATCCCCGAGGCAATATTTGTGGTGCGTAAAATGTGAACGATATAAATGATACCAGTTGCCCACTGTGGAATAACACTATTGAAGGCATGTCCACCGCTGTGGAGCCTCTGTCACGGATACGACTGCTAGCTACCTTGCTAACCTAGCTTGCTAGCTAGCTAGCTCCCAAGCTAGTTACTGAGTCTCTTCATATCCATGTAAGGAAACGCTTACACGCCGCTAACGGTCAGAGAGCCTAGCCCTGTTCACGTCGAGCTGCACGCCGGGTTGTCGCTTTTTGTTGAAGGCAATACCAGTTCACAATTTCGGAGTTCTCCGCCCCTAGATTTTCCTCGCACTAGGACTAGTAGTAGCCAAAATAGCTGCAAATGCAACCCGAGTCAAGCCGATCATGAATTTGAGTTAGCTAGCCGACAACACGGTTTACAGGGCAGGGCTGGGAACCGTCTGTCAGACAGTGTCACTGGCAAGCGTATCGCTAGCTAGCTAGCCAGCCAGCAGGTTTGCTTGGTTGCCCTATTAAGCTATTGTTTTTATATGATTTAGTAGCTATCAAACACTATAATACTAGCACAGGACACGTCACACCTTATTGAATTCTGATAGACCTAACGTTATGCAGTATTTCCATCCATGTGCAGCAACATCTGAGAAGTACAGCCAGTTCATCAAAAATATTTCCCATCTTCAGGCCTACACCTTGCCATCACATCAGACAACATTTTGTCATGTCAGCTGTCAAATGTAGTGACACTGAAGCCTTTTTTCAAATGACAGTGTCTGGCGAAATCTACATCCTTGTGCAGTTAAACTTGTGTGTTGTGAAAACAACAGAACTGGGAATCATATGGATCTCTTCTTTGTTGGTGTTTCAGGAGGATGTGGACTCGTTCATGAAGCAGCCAGGCAACGACACCGCAGATGCCGTGCTGAGGAAGCTGGATGAGCAGTACCAGAAGTACAAGTACATGGAGCTCAACCTGGCCCAGAAGAAACTCCGGTAATAGGCGTACTGTAACTACGCCACTATCAGCCTTATTGTCAGGGGTAATGCTGCATTCAAGTGCTCATCGGAAAGGGGAAAACATGGACATTTCTGACTGGGCAATTCGTGTTATCTCGGAATTAGCCGTAAGGGGGCTCGATGCAAACTCCTAGGCTAAATCGTGGGTGGGAAGCTTAGAGATTCAGAGGAGGACTTGAATGCACCATTAGGAAACCCTGGTCCTGGAGAGTGTGTGGGCTTTTCTTTGAGGTTCTGGTTCAACTGATCTTGGTCCAGTCTGACAGCAGTGGTTGTATGGAAGGTGGTGTGTTAGTGAAGGGTTGTAACCTGTAAAGGTAAGGAATGCCTTAGCCTCGTTGAGACCAGGTGAAATCCTTTGCAGGAAGTAGCAACAAAGGGGTGGAAACCCGTTTGAAATGAGTGACACCTCGTCACATGCCTTCATCGACTAGATGTTGTGTATCGTGCACACTTCTGGCAAAACAGAACTCAGTTTTTCTTCAATGTTGCAAGCTAGCATTTGCATCAACTTTGCAAAATAGTCCTATCCGGTCAGAAAAGAGTCCTGACGGGGCGCTTAGTGGCGTAGCACACTAATGCGCTCACCACGTAACCGCAAGGTTCCTGGTTTGATTCCGACCCTCGACCTATCTTGCATGTCGTCCTTCCTCTCTCTCCCCCATCCTTCCTGTCAATCTCTACTGTCTCTATCCCAATAAAGCAGAAATGCCCTAAAAACATATTTAAAAAAAGAAAGAAAAGAGTCCAGACAACAAGCAATAATCTACAGCCATGGCATAGGGTTCTTGGCATGTAACATCCAATGAAATTGAGAGCACATTTTCTCCCGTCTCTCCGTCCAGTTCGATCCAAGCCAGATCAGCTAACCTAAAATTCTCCAGACCTCCAAAAGAGTCTAGGAATGCTACGCGAGTCTAGGAATGCCTCGACCCCAAACAGCTCTATTCAGGACTGGAGTTGGACATCTTCATCTAACAGATCAGTGTGTCCAGTTTCACCTGCAGCGGAGGCAGGCTTTCTTTTCAACCTAACGAGTCATGCACCTGATTACACTATCAACTAGTCTTCCATCAAGAAGAATGATTAGTTGGTTGAGTCATGTTAAAATGATTAGTTGGATCTGGTGTATTACTGGCCAGTCCTCTGCAGAAAGGATTAGACACTACTAACATGGATGGTGATCTAGATGGTGCTGTCTAGTGTGTCTGGTTGACCCTTTTGTTTCTCCTCTTGGTCCTCAGGTTGAAATATAGATTGTGCTGCCTAGTCTGATTGACCCTCTTGCTTCCCCTCTTGGTCCTCAGGTTGACCCTCTTGCTTCCCCTCTTGGTCCTCAGGTTGACCCTCTTGCTTCCCCTCTTGGTCCTCAGGTTGAGCCTCTTGCTTCCCCTCTTGATCCTCAGGTTGACCCTCCTGTTTCTCCTCATGATGCTGCAGAGTGTGTTTGACTGTCTGATTGACCCTCTTGTTTCTTCTCTTGGTCATCAGGTTGAAAAGCCAGATTCCACAGATCAAGCAGACATTAGAGATCCTAAGACACATGCAGAAGAAAAAGGTAAACGATCTCCTTTTCAACCCTCCGCCGCATTGCTTCACCACCATCATTACAACTCCTTCCCCAGCACAGTAGTTTGATTGGATTACACATGTTGTATCTGTATGCACACAAGAAGTTGCTGAAGTAGGGGTGCCCAACCCTCCTGAAGAGGTACCGTCCTCCAGGTTTTCACCCCCCCCCCCCCCCCCCCCCCCCCCTTATGAGCTTGACACAGTCTTAATGAGTACCTAATAAGTAGATCAGGTGTCTTAGGGTTGGAGTGAACACCTGCAGGAAGGTAACTCTTTGGGCACACCTGTGCTAAAGCTTTCAACGCCTACCCTTGAGAGTTACAGGGTGTACACTTTAGGGTGTACACAATTCTAGCCCAGCACTGGCACACCCGAATTAGCTAGGTGTTGAATGAGGTATGTTAAGGCTTGCCTGTATACACTGTGACTCTGCCCAGGATGATGGGTGGTTGGCAGGGGAGTCAGGTGTAGGTTACAATCGGAGGTCAACGTAATGAATGGAATAAGGAAGTGTTTGATACCATTCCCCATTCTGTTCCATGCATCACAATGAGCCCGTCCTCCGATTTCTACCTCCACCAGCCTCCGCTGTTGGTTGGTGACTAATACGCTCAGAGTAGTTTGATTCATCCCATGTGTCCATGTCCTCTCTCCCAGGAGACCACAGACCCCATGCAGACACACTTCCTATTGGCTGATAACGTTTACTGCAAGGCATCGGTCCCGCCCACCGACAAAGTGTGCCTATGGCTAGGGGTGAGTACTTCCAGGGTTACATTTTACATTTACATTTCACATTTTTGACATTTAGCAGACGCCTTTAGACAAATGTAGTTGTTGTAAGTCGCTTTGGATAAAGTAAGTGAATCATCTATGCATCATAAGAAAAACTAATCTATGTTAGGACCAGGGCAGTCACAACGCTAGAAGAAGGAAGGATTCCTTTTTTTTAAATGTATTTGTTTTATTAGCAGTAGAGGAACTGTACAAAGGGGTAGTGGGGGGTGAAGAGGTCTTTAGGAGGGACAGTCATGATGTAGCCTGAAGAGATGAGTCTTCAGTCTACGGCGGGAGATTGGTAGTGACTCTGCAGTCCTGACAGCAGTGGGAAGCTCGTTCCACCACCGGGGCGCCAGGACAGTGAGAAGCTGTGACCGAATAGCACAACCGCTGCATCCTTGTAGAGGCGGCGGTGCCAGGCGGCCAGCAAAGGTGGAAGAACACAAGGGTTAGCCTTGTAGATGGATTTGAAGACTTATTAAAGAAATACAGCCGTTGGCTAAATTCGTGACCACTACATTCCATTTACAGTCTTCCTTTGAAACTAAGGGCTACAGCTAAGCATGCACTTCCACCTGTCATTCCCCCTCTCCCTGTCCCCTCTCTCCTTCCCTCCCTTTCTGCTTCCCTACCTTCTCCTCTCCTCTCCCCTCCCTACCTCTACCCTCCCTTCTTTCCTCCCTTGCTCCCTCCCTCCCCCCGTCCCCAGGCTAATGTAATGCTGGAGTATGACATTGATGAAGCCCAGGCCCTCCTGGAGAAGAATCTGTCCACCGCATCACGCAACTTGGACTCCCTGGAAGACGACCTTGACTTCCTCCGAGACCAGTTCACCACCACTGAAGTCAGTATCCTTCTGCCAAATAAACCCAGGGACTATGGGTGACCCTGGCCTGGAGCCTGGAACAGAATCTGTCTTATGGAGTATTATACAATGTACTGTCCTGGTATACTTGTATTTATGCTCTAGGAATCGATGGGTACTGTATGTATGGTTGCAGTATGCAGACTATTTTGTTGCCCTACCGTTACATAGACTTACTCAGAGTAAGTGCAAGAACTTTATTGCCATAGCCTTGTAGACAGATGGGAAGCATATGATGAACAGGTGATTGACAGTTGTCATGGCTACATACAGTGCATTCGGAAAGTATTCAGACCCCTTCACTTTTTCCGAATGCACTGAATGCAAAGACAGGTGACACCAGAGAGCCGTCCAGCACTGACAGACTTGTCTTACTATGATAAAGCCTATTGTTTATACCAATAGAAGCTGGGGGCTCATTGTAAAGCATTCCATACATCACAATGAGCCCGTCCCCCGATTTGTACCTCCACCAGCCTCCACTGGTATATACCACGTGTGACCCACATAGGAGACCCAAGCATTTACCATTAGGCCAAGAGGACATCCTCAAGGTCCAAGGGCCACACTTGAGGTAATGTGTCTCAGGCAGGGCTACCTCATGGTCAGTGTGATTCCAAATCACCTCCTATATCGGAATCGGAATCAGAATTATTTTATTTGGCCGTGTATAATTGCACATACAGGAAATTGACTTGGTGAGGTTGGTGCAGACCTATGCAATACAGTGTTTATGTATAGGCTTTTTTGGTACCGTACGATATTGTACTAAACTCCTGCTCAGAGAACTTCCTTCATATTTGAATAGATTGGCATCCGTTATCGCAGATACTTTCAATATCAATGTCGACAGGCTGATCCCTTTCAAGCTGTTATACAATACAATATAATACGCCATTTAGCTGATGCTTTTATCCAAAGCGACTTACATTGCAGTGAGTGCATACATTTCAGTATACATGGTCCCAGCAGGAATCGAACCCACAACCTAGGTGTTGTTAGCGCCACGCTCTACCAACTGAGCCACAAAGGACCACATAACAAGCTGTTATGGTAAGACTGTTGTTGTTTTGAACAGAAGATATGTCCCTTAACCCATCGCCCCTCTCAGACATGGCACGAGTCTACAACTGGGATGTGAAAAGAAGGAGCAAAGACAACCTGCTCAAATCTGCTGAAAAGTCTTAAGAGTGGGACGCCTGCCCCCCCCCCCTCCCTCCCCAATACAATCTTCCCCTTTAGTAACCCCCCCCCCATGTGTATGCTCACACCTATACTACCGTTATCTGTTGATTTGTTACTTTTTAAAGTATTTTTTCAAGTAAAAAAAAACAAAACAAAAGTTACAAGGCAGTTTTTTGTATTCTTTTTATGGTTAGGTATTCATGTTTTTGCGATCGCCTGCTACTCTTTAGGTTTCAATGTCTTCCTCCTCCACCTCCTCTGCACTGCTTTTGTTCTTTTACATGTTGAGTCGCTTATTTTCACTACTGTATTTACATGACTCCGCTGACTGTATGCTGGTATGGTATTGGGACCCTTGTCTGCCCTTGTAACACGTCCGGTTCACCTCATCCTCGCTGAGCAGGAACTATGCCGGAGGAGCTGGAGGAGGAGGAGGAGGAGGAGGAGGATGGCGTCATCAGACCAGGCGGACATCTTCCCGTGATGAAATGCTACTGTATGAGAACGTGTGATGTCACAAAGGTCTACTCCAGACAGTTCTATCCTCTTGTGGTTTCTGACCCCTCTTTTGTTCCATCTCCCTCCCTCCCTCCCTCTCTCCCTCTCTCCACTCCTCTGCCTATGGCTTTCTTCCTCTCCTGTCTGTTTACCCCTCTTTGTCCCTCGCTGTAATTTATGTGTCTCATTGTATCCATTAAAATACTGAATGAGAAAAAGAAAAGAAAAAAAAATGAAAATTCGGGGAAAGACAAACTTGAAATGGTGGTCTGTGTCTGTTTTTGTTAGTGAGTTAAAATGAGTAGATCTTCTGATTCCATATGTATATATTGGTGTCAGTTGAGGTTGGTGGAGGTAGAAATCGGAGGACGGGCTCATTGTAATGTATCGAACGGAGCGAGGAATTTCTCATTTCATGCATCACAATGAGCCTGTCCTCTGATTTTGCTTTCTATTGGATTTCGATTGCTCTAAGACATTGGCTTCAATCTCTAAATGAATGGGGCAGATTGGCGACACTATGAAAATTCTGAAAAACACAGGTTTTAGGGTGAATTAGTAGGCCACTTGTAAAGGGATAACCCTGGTAGTGTTACAGAATGTCCCAAAACAAGATCAATAGGATTAAATGAGTCATGTGACATACACACACGCACTGAAACCAGGCAGCTTGTAAATCTGGCCACATCCAGAAGCACTCCTTGCCCTTTGAGCTCTCTTGATCTCAAAGGATCCTGGCAGACTTACAAGTATACCAAGGATTTGAACTAAGTTCTTCGTTACACCAAGCCAGTTATTTCACAACTACACGAGTACCAATGGGGCAAGGTGTTATTTTCACACAGGGCCTTATGCAGTTTTACCTTAGAAGGCCATGAAACAGCCCCCATCCCCATCACCCGAAGGGCTTTACACCCTACAGAGCTGGCCCAAACCCTACTATGCTGGCTGGGATATTTTTGTTTCACAACATCCTTTCAAGCACAGTTGCAGCAGCTATGGTGGGGGCTTAACCAGGCTAACACAGTACAGCTCAGCTCAGTAGTGTGAAAAGGGTAATATAGATATGTGTAGATCTGAAAATATTGGACAAGCGGAAGCAAAATGGCCGAATGGGATGCGTTACAGCTTCACCTTGCCCTCTGATGGGCTAAGTGGAACTTTGCCCATCTTGCTGAGACCTATCAATTTTGGGCGTTATAAGATCCATTCACTGGCTCAACTTTTCTACTCTTTTGTGGCCACCTAGTGGATGGCTCCAGCACTGCAACAAAACAATAATTCCCAAGATGACAATGCCAAAACCCAGACGCTTGACGCTGCAATGTTTGACACACACACAAACACACACACACACACACACACACACACACACACACACACACACACACACACACACACACACACAGAGCAGAACAAAGTGTTATACCAGTCACATTTTTATTCATTTTTTAGTACATTTCCAGTTGTTTTGATAGATAAGTGGTACAGAGAGTCCTATACCTATTGTTGAACAGTTACATCATGACATCGTACAGCGAGGAGTTTGAGAGAAGAAGAAGGAGAGAGTTCATGTACCTGTACCAGCTCCTGTGAGATTCGGAGATTGGTGAAGAAGAATGGTGTGCCTGGTCCGCCCAAAACCCCTGTCCTCTCTGTGCCCTGGTCCACCCAAAACCCCTGTCCTCCTCTCTGTCCCCTGGTCCACCCAAAACCCCTGTCCTCTCTGCTCCCTGGGAAACAACACACCCCTGTCCTCTCTGTCCCCTGGTCCACAACAAACCTCTGTCCTGCTCTCTGTCCCCTGGTTCACAACATCACCTGTCCTCCTCTGCTCCCTGGTCCACCCAAAACCCCTGTCCTCTCTGTCCCCTGGTCCACCCAAAACCCCTGTCCTCTCTGCTCCCTGGTCCACAACAAACCTCTGTCCTGCTCTCTGTCCCCTGGTCCTACGATTTCTACCCCCACCTGCCTCCCCTGGTTGAAACCATTGCTAACCTATCAAGAGGCTGGGTCTGTTACAGGCATTGTTCTTATACCCACTCAGTTCTATGAGCATTAAATATGCCATGAACACAGTTACTTACTAAGACCTATCCAGTTTTTTAGGATCTATGAGGGGTCTGGGAGACCAGGACCAGGGTCATCTACACTCTTAGAAAAAAGGGTTCTAAAACAGTTCTTCATTTGTCCCCATAGGGGAACTCTTTGAAGAACCCTTTTGGATTCGATGTAGAACCCTTTTGGGTTGCATGTTGAATCCTTTTGGGTTCCATTCAGAACCTTCTGTAAAAGGGGTTCTATGTGGAACCCAAAATGGGTCTACATCTAACCCAAAAGGGTTCTACATTGAACCCAAAAGGGTTATTAAAAGGGTTCCCCTATGGGGACAAATGAAGAACCCTTTTAGAAAACAATGTCTAAGAGTGTAGGGACTAGGCACATGAGAGATGAAAAAAGCAACCAAGAGTTGAAGCAGAAAGACAAAGTCTGTCGAGAGTCAAGCATCTCCTCCTAACTGTAAATGTTCTCCGTCCCAAAGAGGGTTAGGGAAGAGCCAAGATGCTGTAGAAGAGTAGAGATGTCCAACTGGGTGCTGTACAACTGAGCAGGTCTGTTTGTTTGATAGGTGGATGAGCAACTGGTGAAAGCTCCTACTAACCTACAGTCTCAGAGGGCTAGCTGGAGATAGAAGCATTAGAGTTTAGAGAAGCCACTGTTAAGTTGTGTTCAGTTAAGAGTTACAGAAAGAGAGAGGGGCAGTTCTTCCACTGAACTGGCAACCCCCATGGAGGGGATGGAAGGTGGAACCATGAAATTAGAATCTCATTCAGATAAATTCTAATTCTATGGGTGGAACATACATTGAGTCCAAGATTCCATTCCAGAATGAGAATATCCAAGAGCCCACTGAAATCTCAGTCGTCATTGAAATGGAGTGAAAGTTACAAACAATCAGATATACCTGGTCAAGGCCTGGACTCATGACATGGTCCCTTAAGATTAAACATTTCACATACGCACCCACCCACAAACACACACATATACACACAAACATGCTCACACACTCATGCATGCACACGAGCACGCACGCATACATCGCACGCACGCACTCACACACGCACAAACACACACACACACACACACACACACACACACACACACACACACACACACACACACATTTTCAAATCTCCCCCTTTAAATGGTACATTCACATAAATGTACCAAAACTCTCTTTGGAAAAATACCTATGAGTAGGTAGCCTATACAGTGAATGAAGAGTGATTGCTGATCAGTCTTGAAGTTATTCTCATACAACTACATAAACCTAGAGGAAAGTAAGGACACGTGATGCTAAAAAATCTATTATAAACTCAAGTCCATAACAGTTCAACATCGAGCTGTTCCAGATTATCTGTAGATTTCCGATCAATGACACACGTATAGCCTAGTGCTTTCCCTAATCCAAGATAAATACCTGATTCGATGTATAACAGTTCTTATTTTCAGCTTTTTAGTCAAAGGGGAGAAGAGAGAGAATCACATTTTCACACCAGTTCCGTAGCCTAGCTAGCGTGTAGCAACCAGACACTGGCCTTAAACAGTGGCTGAAGAACATCACAGAAATTGAAATGGAAAAAACATGAAGAAAGGTTGTTTTGTTACAATGCAAGAGGTTTTTCCACTCGAAATGTCCTTCCTTATCCTAGCTATTGGACTATTGTACCAAATCATAGTTGTAGACTAGTTGTGGGTACATTAGTGCATCAAACATAAGCATTACTTTACAGTTCTTTACACAAGATGGTAATAATCATTCACTCCAAAACAAACCGTCCCTACATGTTCATGTCTATGTGTGTTGATATTGAATGCATGTGTGTTGTATTGTCATTACAGTGAAGCTGTAGATACCGTCCTGTAGACACCTGTTTGTGTGTGTGTGTGTGTGTGTGTGTGTGTGTGTGTGTGTGTGTGTGTGTGTGTGTGTGTGTGATGCATGATGGATAATGTAGTGTTCTAGACTGCATTCTTCCTGCTTCCTGTCTCCACCGTTGCCATGGTTTCCTCTGTATGGTTCCGGACACACCACCACCAGACACCAGGTTCCGGATTACAGAGTCATTGTTTAAACGTTCTAGAATAAATAGTCCCTCTTTCTAGTTGTCAGTCAAACCCCTCAGGGCGCAGCAGAGTCTTCCTGCTATCAGGAACAGGTTCTATACAGGTGCTGTATGCCTCAGGTGGGTCCAAAATGGCCGCCAGGCCACCTTCTACAGCCTCAGAGTCAAACAGTCTTCCCTTACATTCAGTCCCTGTTCAAATAGTCCTACAGGGCTTCCAGGGGGAAAGAGAGGATTGTATGGTGGTTTAGTGCCAGAGGATGGGGACAGTAGGTATGTGAGGGAACCAGAGGGGGGGGGGGGGGGGGGGTGGCACTGGGCAGACAGGAGTTCCCAATTTAGGGGAGAGGGAGAATTTGAATGAACATTCTCTTCATGAAACCGAGCCGAATGAAACAAGCTCAGCCTTCAGGGAATGTACCGTGATGGCTATGGTTGTGTCTATGGTGTTATGGAATTGCATATTGGAGGAAAGGAGAAGAGGAGCAGAGAGGGGAGGGAGGGGCGGGAACAGATGAAGACCAACATGGAACTGAGCACAGGAAGCCTTAAGGTGAGGGGGGAAGGGGGGCGGGGGGGGACAGGGACAGGGATTCATATCCTCTGATAAACGGCATCAATCAATCAATCAATCAATTAATCAACCGATTAATCGACCATTTCCGATCCTACCAGGGGTGGGGGTGGGGGTGGGGAGGTGGGGTGGAGGTAGAGGAGGAAGGAGGACCTAAAGGAGACAGGCGATCCATTCCAGATCACTTCAGATCCTACCAGGAGGGGGGGGAGGGGGGGGGGGGTGGGGGGGTAAGAGGAGGAAGGAGGACCTAAAGGAGACCGGGCTGTCCAGATCATCTACCACCAGGAGGGGCAGGAGGATGGGGGTGGAGGTAAAGGAGGACCTAAAGGAGACCAGGCTGGTTCCAGATTCCCGTCAGATCCCATCAGCACAGACAGCGGCGGTCACTCTTGGTGACCTCCTCGGAGGAGTGGACCACGTTGGGCACGAAGCCGCTCTTCACGCCCTCCCAGCCCTCCTGGATGGTGATGTCACCGCTCCGCACCAGCTGGAAGATGTCCCTGGTCAGCTCCGTGAAGGCGTGCTCCACGTTGATGGCGTCGCGGGCCGAGGTCTCCACGTAGCGCATCCCGTACGCCCCGGCCAGCTTCTCCGCCTCCTGCCGGCTCACCTAGACACCCAAATAAGGGTCAAGGGTCAAGGGTCAAGGGTCAAGGTTTAAAGGTTCATGGTGTTATTTGCTAACTGGAAGTATTACAAATACATACATAGGAATTTGCCATTGGAGAGCTCTTTCAATAACACAAGAATGAAGATAAAGATATGATTGATTGATTGATTGGTTGATTGGTTGATTGATTGACTGATTGGGTTTAAGATAACAGGATAACACATGAAAGCATTGTGCAACACTTAGCCCCAGTGCGGT
>NW_028152907.1:0-7500 GCF_951799395.1 Argentina silus | reverse complement strand
CAGGTGAGGACAGCTTCCAACTGTCTGCTTCAGAGGCCCACACGGTGTCATAGACGCACAGGATGTGTCCGAAAGTATTTGAAAAGGGGATCCAGTCGGTAGTTAGTTATTTGTAACATGACAAACTCAAAACACACGCGCACACACACACGCACACAAATGAAAAGACACGCACACACAAAAACACACACACACACACACACACACACACACACACACACACACACACACACACACACACACACATGCCTGCACACGCACACACACACACACACGTGTGTACAAATACTTTCTGACACAATTGTTTTTCTACCTCAGTAGACGTGTCAAGCTTAGGGGCTGAGTTAATTTGAATATGTAAAATTTACTATTTATTCAAGTAAAATAAGCATACCTGTTTTTCAAGTTATTTTTCAACTGTCCCAAAGTCTGCAATAGAGTTTTGGTCACTTGATCTGCAGGTAACCTTTACCTCATGCACTTTGTATGCAGTGTTTCAATGAAGCACCTTAGACAAACAACCCTATCTAGCATCTCCCAACCAGCCCAAGCCAGCCTGCCCTATAAGTATCATGCCATCGTTGAGGTTACAAACTACTGCTTAGACCTCTGTAGTTTGGAGGGTGACAATCTAGACATGATCACTGCATACAGCATTAGTGGGCAATGCTACGATCTAAAACCTGGGTTTGAGGTTTATTCAGGGTACTCTTTGAACAGTCATACAAATACTGTCACTGGTAACCGTCTTTGAATAGAAATAATCCTCATATGAAAGATGGCCCTGTTCACTTTCAATGTGTCTGTTGGACGAGAAGCATCCTTGATGCGCGGGAGGAAGCTGTCCTCTGGTGTGATCACGGCCATAAATAAGCGCTGTCATCGTTAGCTGACTATTGGATGTAAACAACTGTCTAAATTATGAACTCGGAAATAGACTTTCTCTAGAAATCTCTCTCTCTCTCTCTCTCTCTCTCTCACACACACACACACACACAAACACACACACACACACACTCACGCACACACACTCACGCAGACCCACGCACGCACACACACACATACACACACACACACACACACACACACACACACACACACACACACACACACACACACTGCCTACCTGAAGCGCTCCTGGCCCGCAGTGTCCCAGATTTGTAGTTTGATGCGTTTCCCAGGCTCGATCTCAACCAGGCGAGAGAAGAAATCCACGCCGACTGTGGGATCCGACACCTGGGCGAAGCGTCCCTCGGTGAACCGCCGAATAAGGCACGATTTCCCAACCGTCGAGTCCCCAATTACGATCAGTCGGAACTGGTACAGCCATATCGCCTCCATGACTGTCTAGCGTCTGTTGAAACGCAAAAACACACGCACACACACACACACACACACACACACACACGCACACACACACGCACACATTCACACCCACGCAGACACAGTGCAAAGACCAGAGTTACAACAATAGTGCTTACATGGGCAAGATTACAACCATACCCCGCAGCCAGCTAGCGGAGATTTCCACCACCCTCCCCCACCGTGCGTACTCTTAGCCCGGCTTCCCAGCAGAGAGCTGCTTGTGAATGATAAAGAGGGGACGAAAGAACAGAATACCGACACTACGTATCTAGGCTACCTTTTTGCATCTCTCCAACGCCCCTCTAACGCTCCCGATCCATTAGTGACAATTACGAGAGAAAAAAATTAGGCATATAACTCTTTAGGTAAGATTAAGCTTACATTGTAATATTTGATAGTACTATAGGGCCTGTTCTAATAGCCCTCCCGCTATGATAGACCTATTATATCGCCCATACGTAATTACACCCATGTGATTTGGCAATCCGCTTACTTTCAAATCACTTGATCATTAATATGCACTGCTTGATATGTTTGGGGTTATAAACGATTGACTTTGATAAAATATTCGTTTTGAATCTACTTTTCCTATTGCAGTTGCATATTGCATTTGCAGTGGATGTGGCCAACCTGTGCGAAATGTGACCATCAGGCCAAGACGACAGATGACGGGCCTATATATGAAACACAAATCGAATCGTCATACAACATCTGTATCATATATAAGCTAATATGAAGTAGCCTATTATAGGCTATCCAGCCGAAAGGTCTATCTATCTAATGCCAACTCTGGACACATCGCCACTACCTCACTCCAGCAGGGATTACATAGCCCCGTCGGTATGCAAACACCACTGTAGACAGATCCCCAGCGAATAACTCCCGCTGTTGCCTCATACCGGATATAGGCTATACAGTTAGAAGAATCATAGCAGGCAGGCCTGTAGGAACCTATACAATATACCCCTACATTTCATGACGACCATATGGTCAAATAGAGACAGTTGTTTCATCCAGACGTGTGTGCTTTAGGCCTGAAAACCCGAAAAACGGATTTGTTTTATTTCAGACCTTACACCAAGGTCAATATATTGCCTGCCTCCATTTTGCCATCTTGAAGAGGCACTGAATCCCTAAATCATCACACTGCATTCTTGTCTTCTGTAGGAATCAAATCAAGTGCAATGACAGGTTACGGGATGCGGAGCTTTGTAGAACATCAGACCAGCAAAACATTCATTTTGAATAGCCTTCCAGAATCAGACAGGTCGCTTATACTAATGTCGAGTCGGTACTTGACACTAAATAAGGCTGTTGGAGACGGTCTATCGTAGGCCTGCTTGGTAAACATCAAAATGACATGATATTGAATTATTTCATCTTACATTGTTTATTGCGCCGTTCAGAAAGGTGCAGGCCCCATTGCATCAAGAAGACCGCCTCCTCTCTCGAAAAACAAACACTGAAATAACAAGATACCTTCACAGCAACACATGAACTGCAATTAGCCTACGATTCCCTTGAAAATATCCAGCCGTGATCTCGTCGTGATCTCTTTATAATGGTAGCCTAACAGTTGGCAAAAAAACGGCCGCAAAACAGGTGCAAAAGACTCCTCTTTTGGCTATACTCTATCTAGCATAATGCTAAATATTCACTGATTCAGCTGCTGTTTGAAATCGCAGGCAGGCTATACGATACAATCCGAAGGGTCCGTTTTACGCATCCGTATCTTTCATTTCATGTTTTAAGGCCGATAAGTGTTTGGAGAGATTTCTGCTGATGAAATAGCAGCAACATCAGCGGCATCACATAGCCTGACTCATCCCGCATCAGTACCACTACCGTAAACCTCCGCATAGACGGGCACAACCACTTTCCAGCATCTTACGCTAAATCCACAGCGATCTGCAGTCAACAGTCCTAATAACATAGGCAGTCCTGGACGAAATGAGCTGTATGACCATACATGATTGACATGGAAGTCATGAGACAACATGGTGTCAAGATCACAGGGTCAAAATACATTGGCCCTCCCTCCTTGTCGCCTCGTCTTCATTTGCACCGGTGTAAGGTGAAAGCAAATTCCTAGGGAGCAGCCAACTGCCGTTTGCTTTGTTGGTTTGCCCGTAACTGTGTGACCTGGCTATTTTGGCCAGGTCAATCTTGTGGCCATGCCTCTCTCTTAAATCTCAATGGGATTATAACCAGGTAAAATAAAGTTGTTTAAAAAAGGCACTTGATAGGCACTACTGATACTCACTCTGTTGTGATTGGGAATGGGAGCTGAACACAGAGCAATCCAGACCCTAAAATGAAACACACACACACACACACACACACACACACACACACACACACACAAACAAACACACAAACACACACCCCCACACAATCATGCTTCCAAACTTTTAATAGGTTCATTGCTCTGACTTTAGATGCAGCCTATTTGTGAGGCCTTTGGTTGGTATCAGCAGGCGCACAGCAGGGAGGGTTGGTAACCTAGTGCGCTCACTGCGCTGTAGACCAGATATTCTGGTACATGTAGTTTTTTTCTTCTTCTAAGCAACCCAGGCAGAAACAGGCGGATCATCGATTTGGCTTCATGGAGGCAAGTTTATCGGAAAAAGGGGTGTGGTCGCAGAGACGGCAAACAGCTGACGGCTAGAGGATCTCAAGACACGGACGGGGCTGATAAGAGACCGCAGGCAAGTTGTCCTAAGTTGACAGTTTGTTTATGATTACGCTGACAGCGCTTTTAAGGAGTTCTCTTTTTTTCTCACAAGAGTTGGCGCGTTAAAGAGGAGGAGCTGCGCCGGCGGATGAGACGGCTCTCACTGTCCTACACACTACGGTGGACCCCATTTATTTAAAGTCGATGGCAATGACAACTTGAACACGAAAGAAACTTTTAGGGCAATTTTTTTGCAGGCCTTCATGTTGCCAAATGTTCAGAAACGTGACATATGTGAAGAATTATTAATTATTTTAGCGTCAGAAGATGTGGAGGATTATTTTCTTTAGTTGTCATACAAGCATCTTCAGGTAATGGGGAAGGGAGCTGCTTATTCTGCCTTTCACTCCCATGCTTTTGTATATGGACAACTATTTTGCCGTTTTCTGTCTTTTTAAATCTAACAAAACATGCAGCAGGAACGTTTGCTCAAGGTTCTCGTCATCGGCGACTTGGGGGTCGGAAAAACGTCAATCATTAAACGTTACGTTCATCAGATCTTCTCCCAGCACTATCGGGCGACCATCGGAGTCGACTTCGCACTCAAAGTCCTCAACTGGGATCACAAGACAGTGGTTAGACTGCAACTCTGGGACATCGCTGGTTCGTCCACGACTTAATGATCTAATACCTGACATATTTTTCATATCATTAGCCTATACAGACAGACACACACACACACACACACACACACACACACACACACACACACACACACACACACACACACACACACACACACACACACACACACACACACACACACACACACACACACACACACACACACACACACACCACAATGACTCTTTCTCACACACAGTTGACTATTTGACATCCAGCACATGACAGTTGATAGGATGGGAACTGCCATTCACGGTGAGGGAGTGGACTTTAGCCTGTCAACATTGGCAAGACAGTTTATGAAGTGTGTCAGTAGGCTTTTCTTATCATCCCTAACCACATCAATAACATCACAGCAATCTACAGGCTGTCACAGAGTGTGTGTGTGTGTGTGTGTGTGTGTGTGTGTGTGTGTGTGTGTGTGTGTGTGTGTGTGTGTGTGATTCAAGTTCACAACCTCACACCTGTTGAATGTTACGGCTGTAGTTTGAAGACTACGTGTGAGTTTAGTGGGGGAGGGTCACGTCTCTTCTCCTAAAGGCTACACCTGGGCAGAGGGAAGAACATGCACTTCATACCGTAACACTTCAAGATAGGGAAGTTCAGGACAGCGTTCCCTCTACAACGGCCAAGACCTCCTCCCCCTTCCCCCCCCCTCCCCCCTATTAATCCTGAGGTATTCATTCTCAGGCCGTGGGAACATGAGGAAGACACCTGGGCCCAGTATTTAAAAACTTTTAATCTGCATCAGAATGATTTTATCCAGGATCAGATTGAGCTGGTTGATATTGGCCATACTACTGAAAAATCTGCCAGCAGAACACTGGCAGAGGCTAGTGTCATTACACATCCTACATGGAATGTGTTGTTGTTAACTGCCCTCTCTCTCTCTCTCTCTCTCTCTCTCTCTCTCTCCCTCTCTCTATCTCTCTCTCTCTCTCTCTATCCTGCCTTCTGTATCTCTGACATTCATTCATTCATTCAATCTCTCATAATTCTCTCTCACATTCTTTCACTCTCTCTATCTCTTTCTCCTTCTCTCTATCTCTCATTCTCTCTCTCTCATTCTCTCTCTCTCTTGTTCTCTTTCTGTGTGTCTGAGGTCAGTGGTGAAACACAGTGTGTGTGTGTGTGTGTGTGTGTGTGTGTGTGTGTGTGTGTGTGCGTGTGTGTGTGTGTTGTATCTTTTAAATAGCCTGTGTGTGTCTTGTTTGTCCCTCCACTGGTCTCATGCTTATATCCCCGGTGTATTAACATCATGTGAGAGAGGTTATGTTCTGGGAGGAATCACTTAAACACGCACACACACACACACACACACACACACACACACACACACACACACACACACACACACACACACACACACACTCACACACACACACACACACACACACACACACACACACACACACACTCACACACACACACACACACACACACACACACACACACACAAACACACAAGTATACCATACACTCCCCACAAGTCCCCTATTTGTCATGCATTCACACAGTCACACAGAAACAGACTGAGGTTTACCTGCTATAAATATGCTGTCTGCAATGACCAATCACAAAGCTGCTACTTCATCACAACACAGAAAGCCCTTGAGGAAACAGCACACATACTACCTTACATGTATTTACATAGCATAACCATGTCATATACATCACCACACTTCATACCCCTCTGAGATCCTCTGTAACAAGAGAAGCACAGGGGTGGCTGGTGAGACTATTGACAGCACACAGATTTATTATTATTATTTTGTTGTTGTGGTTGTTGTTTTAATCTTTTTTTTATTTTACCCATGAAGTCCCATTGAAGTGGAAAGACCTCTTTTACAAGCAACACGAGCTAAAACAGTTGATATGAATGCTGCTGCTGTTGTTGTTGTTGTTGTTGTCATCCTTCCACAGGTCAGGAGCGCTATGGCAACATGATGCCTGTTGTTGTTGTTGTGGTTGTGGTTGTGGTTGTGGTTGTGGTTGTTGTTGTTGTTGTTGTTGTTGTGGTTGTGGTTGTGGTTGTTGTTGTTGTTGTGGTTGTTGTTGTTGTTGTTGTTGTTGTCATCCTTCCACAGATCAGGAGCGCTATGGCAACATGACACCTGTTGTTGTTGTTGTTGTTGTCGTTTTTCCACAGGTCAGGAGCGCTATGGCAACATGACGCGTGTGTACTACCGCGAGGCCGTTGGGGCACTGGTGGTCTTTGACATGACCAGAGCTTCCACCTTCCAGGCTGTGCTCAAGTGGAAGGGAGACCTGGACTCCAAGGTGTCATGAGAATGTCTCTTACTCTGTTGTTACGATTACAAAACGGTTGGGAAATGGGGTCAGCCTTGGCTCAAAGTCAATACATAACCTATTTTCAGTTGATAATACGACATCATTGCACAAGGGTAAAGAAATAAGAGGGAATGCTCCGGAACATGGACCTATTCTAGTTCTGTCATTCTGTGTTCCGAGGTTGCCCTGGTCAACGGACGACCTGTGCCGGCGGTCCTGCTGGCCAACAAGTGTGACCAGCTGCACCAGGGGCTGTGCCCCAAGATGCCCAAGATGGAGAACTTCACCAAGGACCACGGCTTCATAGGCTGGTACGAGACCTCCGCCAAGGTGAGTGCACACAGGGGTCACAGGGTCACAGGGTCAAGGGTCACAGGGTCACAGGGTCTAGAAGAGGCATAGTCGTATATCGTTAATTGGCGGCTTGCGGTAATAGTTCTATTTTACATGTAAGTTACGGACTACCAAATACAGCACAATCTCAA